>NC_133649.1:274346549-274524165 GCF_009905375.1 Apium graveolens
AATAAAGGAGGGTGTTCTCACTCCCAGTTGTACTCCAAATGATTGGTAAGTTAAAGGAATCGATGGTGTTAACAGGAATCAAAGTTAATAGAATTAGCGTGATGTTACCACAAACATGTGTGAGACTTTATCTAAATAAATATGCTCTTTCGATAAACAAGAGGAACAGAAAGTAATTGGTATATGTCAGTAAGCAGAGTATTTAAAACTGAAGGTTCAAGATAAAGCAAAGAGGTTCTATTATCTAAAATAGCATTCCCGGAAGGACCGGAAAGTATAACCATATCGAATGGCGATTGAATAATTTTTTTTTTTTTCGAAAGCTCGTAAATCTAAGTATCTAAGGTACACTAACAAAGTATTCATGGGAATTTGGAAGAAGAAATGCTGATCAATGAGGGAAAGTCAAATACGCGAACTGCGATAATTTAAGCAAGGCTAAGGAAATAGCTACCAAAGAAATTCGATAACTCTGTTAGTAAAAATTTAAATAGTACAAATAAAAGCCTTCATTCCAGTGTGAACTTCAGAAATGACCTATCCAATAATAAACAAAGTAATATTACTAAGAAAAAGAAATTCGTTATGTATGAACAAGATAATGAATAATGAGAACGAAGAACTAATCAAGACAAGAAGTGAAATCAAAGGATGATAAAGAAATTTTATAAAATAATCCAGAAAATATGCAAGTTGGGAACGTCGGTTGTGCCAGAATTATTAGGAGAATGAGATGGAACGTCGATAGTTGAAAATAGGAGTTCGTTCCCAAGAATGCATGTAAGCAGGGGAATGAATAAAAGGATAGGAAAAGTTAGAAATTGAGAGTAGGTTTGATCCGACTTCTGGAATATACTGATACTTATTTTGTTGTTAAATATCAAAGGTGGTATTGATATAGATGATTGGTGTTGACTTCAGTATGGAACGTTGTTAGCATCAAGTTCATATTTATATCTAATTTAATATGACAATAAAATTAGTATTAGTACCAGGAGTTCGGTTTTGAATAAAGTTATGGTTCATTCTATTCCAAATTAATATTCTATTTAAAGAGTAAAAGATTTCACTTGATGAATCTACTTGTTAATATTTAAAAGGAATTGAAAAATACTACAAAATGGTGAGTTAAATGCGATGGTCGAGATTGCCTTTTTAATTGTTAGTTTTAATATATTCAAAACATTTCGAAGCATTAAACGCGATAAGTTTAGTATATCAGGCGGATACGGAGTGAAAGTACAAGAAACCAACTAAAGGTTCTCGAATACGATTAAAAATAATTATAGGCCATATTAACTAAACAGAAGGAGACGCGAGAAGTAAAGTTGAACAGTCAGGAAAATAGAAGGTGCATAATCGCAAATTGTTAAAATTAGAAAGAAAATCAGATTGGTATAACTCAAGTTAGTCCATCAAGACAATGAGATAGATAGAACGATTATGAATGAGCTGACCCTTTTGTTATGGCATAACGAGTTCATAAGATATTTAAATATATATAGCTGAGAAAGGTAATTTAGTTCCCTACGTATAAAAATGAAGGGTGATTTAGGTTATGTGAGTAACTGACAGATTTAATGTCAGTGAAAGACCGCTAAATTGTGATTAAAATAATGAGACCGAGGAATTATAGGAAAGGTACTTGGGGAATATCATAGTTAACTGTCAGAAAGCCAATGCGCCCTGGTTCCCGTGCATCATTTACAAATGAAGAAGAAGATTACAGGAACGGTTACCTCCAGTGCGATAGGAAGTGATTACAAATTAGATTAATTGAACGAAGAAACATATGAGGACGAGATTCAACACCGAGTAACAATTGGAAATGCATGTAGGCACGAGTTACTAGAATTAGAAAGAAAAAGAGAATTAAGATGTGTTATGTTGTTCCTCCTAAGTAGTAAATAGACATGATAAGTAGAAGTGAGTTGACTTCACCGTTACCCATACAGCGCATTCATAAGGCGTTTATCTATAGATATTCGGAAGGAGTAGGTTAGCTCCAGTATATATAGGAGATGGAGAGTTGAATTGAGTTATGCAAGCAATAAATAAAATATGATGTTAGCAAGAGGCTATAAAGGAAAGATTGGTATTATACGTTAAAGTTATGAAAAAAAAAAATTATGAGGTTGAGAGATTAACCTGAGGAAATGAAAGTTATATACTTGAAAAATAATAGTATTATTCCTTAGCGTGATTCTGAGGACAGAATCCTTTTAAGGGGGGAAGGATGTAACATCTGGGAAATATCGTATAATTATTTATATCAATATATGATTATTATGTGAATATTATATGAATTTTTGGTGAATTATCTGGTGTTTGATAATAATATTTGGATGTTTGTATGTAATAAAATGTGAGTATGTTAATTTTAATATGTCCAGAATAAAATATAGATAATTAAGGTATTTTTCTGGTAATTTTTGGAATGTTAGATGATTTTATAATAATTTATGAAATTATTAATTATTTTCTGAATAATTACAAAATTATTTTATAAAGCCGGGAATCAGCCGACTTCAACCGTTTTTACATTTTTATAACCCGAAACTCTTCCGGAAACTCCTTTCTAACCTAATCTGGTAATTCCGGACATTTTCCGTGTTTTGACTTTTTCGATCCGGGTTACGATTTGACCTGTAGGAGTACCGGTATGAAATTTTCGATACGCAAATCATTTCATATATCGATAAGAATTCATAATCTCAAAAGGCGAGACATTATCACCTTAATTTCGTATAAGGTATTTTATAGGAAGCTCTGTTTGATAATTGTCCAATTCTGGTATTAAAATCGTATCGTCTTTTTAGTTACTTAGCGGCTAAGTAACCTATTTTCGGATCAGATCTGTAAATGTAATTATCAAATTATTAACTAAATAAAATATGTGATGGGTCTGACGGCTATGTGTTGCTGTATTATTAATTATTTGTGCTTTATTGGACGTGAAGATTAATTTTATAATTAATTATCGAGCTGTATGAATTTAATTCGCCTTAAAATGATTTTATTGAATGTTTATTCTCATAAATGCTAAAATTGCTCACAAAATTATTTTGTTGCTCTATAATTTTATTTATTATTTTTAGGAATTTATAAAATTTAGAAATCAATATTTTATTGGTTATTTAATTTTAAATGATTTCCTGATTTCATTAAATTGTAAAATCAGCAATTAATCCGGAAATTCTTCAAAAATTATGGAAATTTCGATTCTATTAACTTTTAATTATTTCAAGAATTTTGAAAATATGTTCAGATAGATTCTCGGGTTATTTTACCCGTTTAATACTCGTTGAATCGATAAATTACGATATAAAATTCAGTTTTTCGGGTTAGTAATGGGGCTAGGGTTTTATTCTTATCAATTAATTTCTCTCCGGTTATTTCATAGCACCGCCTCTCCTCCTCCTTCGATTAATCTCCTCAAGCCTCTTTTCTCTCTCTCGCCCTCTACTCTCTCGATTTCTCTCCTTCCCATCTTTATCTCTCTGTTCTCTCCCCGGTAAACTACTGTCCTTTCTTGATTTCATTAATTTCGGCCGCCGCCCTTCGCTTCTCCGGCGAGGTGGTGGCGCGTGCGGGGCTGTCTTCGATTGTGTTTTGCGTGTATGTATATATACGTGCTCTGTGTGTGTAATCGTGTCTGTGTGTGTGAAATCGTATTTTGTGTGTGTGTGTGCGCGTGTGAACTGTGTGCGTGTGTGCGTGATGGTGGATTCAGGTGGGTGTTGCTGGTTCCCCTGTTCCAGTTTTGTTTGCCGTCTGTGTTTCTTTTCCGGCCTGTTTCGCCGGTGCTCTGTGGTTCCTGATTGTGATATATAGCGCGCGTGCGTGTGACACGCTTGTGGCCTGAGTATTTTGGAAATTTTAATATTTTAAATTTATTTTCTGCAGGAAAGCAATTGAATAATATACGTGAAATAAAAGATTTCGTGCGAAATAAATTAAATTAATCGGTAGAATTTATTTGGAAACCCGAATTTCATCGGGTACCAATAAATTTTGTCGCTGTTGACGATGACTTTTAACGAGTCAACAGTGGACTGTGATGAATTAATTCTGAGTCCTAAATTATAAATAAATAAAAGTTAAAATTTGTTTGTGAAATAAATTCGAAACGAAATGAAAAAAAATAAAATACAAATAACAGTACATAATGATTGAATTCATATCGGTGGTTGGGATTGTTTATTGGATTGTGGTGTGATTGTTGATTGTGATTGTCGTCGATTTGATTTCGACGGGTAGGCCGATAAACAAAGGAGACGCTGCCCGATTTTCGGGAAATTAATTCCGAAATTTCGGGAACGTAACCTATAATTATCGGAGACGTCGAATAATCATATACAATTATATTATATGAACTGGACTGCGATTGAGACAAGATAATTTATAAATAATCGATTACCCTGTTTTTTCAAAACGACGAGTATACGTATTTTCTAAAAAATAAATACCGAACCGATTTTCAAAGATGTGAACCATAATTGCTATGTGTATTTCGATAATATATATAAATATGAATTCGGTTATGAAATGGTATGGGTAGAATAGAATAGTGATTTGATGTAAGCATAAGCGATTATCTGAATTAGGGTATTTCAACCCTGTAGGTTTAGACGGAAGACCCGAGATGTGACATCGGACTAGGAACGATCTAGTGATTAGACGTCGAGATCAACGAAGTTCCAACCAAAGGGTCTGAATGTTGGGACCGTATCGAGAATAGGATAGTAGGTGGATGATAAAGCCGAACGATCTAAGTCGAACCAAAGTCAACCAGTAATAACGGTTAAAGCTTATTGAGGCAAGTACCCCTGACTTCACTTATCGTTCAAGTGATGTTTATTTTGAATCATTTTATGCAAGTATCTCTATCATCACTTATTGTTCAAGTGATATTTATTTTAAATTTTATCATGCAAGTATTGCTTTCCCTATTCTCAGTTTAGAATTGATAAACATATCGCTGAATTAAATAATTCTGTTTATGCAAGTATTCGTGAGTTTCTTTTAAATACTGCAAGTATTCCTAACCTTTCTCCTTAAATACTGCAAATATTTATTCGCTCCTATTCTAAGTTCAGAATAGTTAACTGTTTTTATATTTCGCTGCAATTACTCTTATTATGCCAGTTCTTTTCATTATTGTTCCTATAATTCGATTGCTCTCTTTCACAAATACCCATTCGTTCGGGTTATTTGCGAACCCTAATTTGGGATGTTTTGAAATCAGAATGATTTGATATCAAAATACTCTACGGGCTGGACGATTATTATGAGGACCAGTGATGAGCTGGATCCTATGGGTCGGAGATGGACCGGACCCTTTAGGCCATAGTTGCCTGGGTGCCCCATATGTTGGTTGGGTCTATGCAGTTGGGTATAGATCCGCACTATCTCCTGACTGATCAGCAGGTTATAGTGCATATGTTGGTTTCTAGTGTTCAGTCCAATTTGTTGTTGATCGCCATTAATGGCATTCCCTCTTGAAATAAAATGTGATTATGGTTTAAAGATATTCTTTCTTAGCACTCAGTTTCGGGAAATTACAATGTTTCTAAATATATTCGAGGTTCAGATTTTTGCTGCAGCATTAGTTGCTCAGTGATAGTTAGGATCTTGAATGAATTGAGATCTTCTTAATTATTCAACCCGTCCTTACCAGGCTGGTTTAGCAGGCTAAGTCTATGGAAACTTAGTCGATAATGATGGATACTGAATAGTTAGGAATTTCTTGAACGTCGTTTTATGAATAGTTATTGCATCCATTGCTCAATTATGAAATGATACCAAAAGCTATTTTGAAAACATGCGATCTCTAAAGCTCTTACAAAATGTCATTATGTCCTATGTGATTTATAGCAATGCAAATCAAATTGATTTTTAAGTTGATAAAGTATATCCTTTAAATGATTTCGTGTTTCGCTCTTCAAAATATTTCCGAAATTTTGTCTGAAAGTTTTCTTTGAAATTAATGTTTAAGACTCAAATTATATACTTGCTGGGCATTTTGGCTCACTCTTGCTTTGTCAATTCTTATTTCTGCCAGAAACAGATAAGGATACAAATAAATAGCTTAGATAGACAGCAGAAGTTCGAGAAATCTCCGCTGCGAGAGGTTGAAGAAGTTAGAAGAATATGATTCAAGCATTAGTTCAGAGGTATTTACAATTGTATATTAGTTGTTGTAAGTTGTAGAAGATTAGATTCTTGTTTCATACCATAACCTGTAAACGATCCGGATTCAAGGGGTTATTTATTTATTTATTTATTTCTTTCTTTATTCTATGTAAGGATTGTTTAGTGACACCAAATCTTGACCCCGGATTTGGGGTGTTACAGTTAACACACAAATAGTTTAAGATCCAAAATCAATCATGTCTGAAGAAACACAAACTCCAACCAAGCCCACCAAAACTGAAGAACCTCCAAAGACTCAAATCCATAATCGATATGAGACTATTAGGGTTCCCATACTGAAACCATCTGAATATAACATATGGAAGGTGAGGATGTCTATGTTTATGGAAGCTACAGATCCAGAATACCTTGATAGAATCAATGAAGGACCACATAAGCCAACCAAGCTCTCTGTTGTAGTTGCAGATCAGCCAGCACAGACAGTACCAAAGGAGAAAAGTGAATATACAGCTGAAGATATCTCATCTATTGCTAAGGATGCAAAGGTACAACATTTGCTACATAGTGCCATTGATAATGTCATGTCAAACAGGGTAATCAACTGCAAGACTGCAAAGGAGATATGGGATGCCTTGGAAACAAGATGTCAGGGAACTGATTCAATTAGGAAGAACAGGAGGACTATACTCACTCAAGAGTATGAGCACTTTGACTCAAAACATGATGAGTCATTAACTACATTATATGACAGATTTGTCAAACTCTTGAATGATCTGTCACTAGTGGACAAGAAATATGAACTTGAAGATTCAAATCTTAAATTCCTATTAGCTCTTCCTGAAAGTTTGGATTTGAAGTCCACGACTATAAGAGATAACTATGTTCTTGATGAAACAACTCTTGATGAAATTTATGGGATGCTCAAGACTCATGAACTTGAGATGGAACAAAGAAGCAAGAGGAATGGAAGAAAGTCAGGGATAGTTGCTCTTAAGGCTGAGGAGGATGTCCCCAAAGTAGCTGCCTCAAGAAAAGGCAAGGGAAAAGCTATCATCACAAAGTCTGATACTGAGTCATCAAGTTCTGATAGTGATGATGACTCAGAAACTAAAAGCTTACCTGAGATGGATCCTGATGAAGAGATGATGAAGCTGTGTGCTCTTATGGTGAAAGGAATCACAGGATTGCGTACAGGAAATTAAGAAAGGGAAAGAAATTTTCCAGGAAAGGTGCAAGTTCTGATAAGAAAGGTTTCAGAAAATCTGAAGGCAAATGAGGAAAGTCTGACAGAGGAGATTACTCAAATGTCAAATGCTACAACTGTGGTGAGAAAGACCACATATCTCCTTATTGCAAGAAAGTGAAGAGTGACAAAGGCAGGGCACTTGTCACAAAGAAGAAAAGCTGGACAGACACTTCAGATTCTGAAAGTGAGGTGAACTATGCCTTGATGGCAAATACTGATAGCAGTTCTGATGCTGCTGAGTTAAAGGTACCTCAAACTACTTATGCCTTTCATACTGATGATATTATTGAGTTGAGAAGATATCTTAAAACCATGTTCATTAGTTATAGAGATCGAACTTTAACATGTGAAAGATTAACTTCTGAAAATATTGCTTATAAAAAGAGGAATAATTATTTAGAAAAAGAGTTAGTCATGTTCCATCAAACTCAGAAAGATAGAGATGATGCCTTTTATGTTAGGGATGAAGTACTTAAAATGAATGAATCTCTAAAAACTGAGTTAGAAAAGGAAAGAGAGATTATCAGGACTTGGACTAACTCTGGCAGAACAACTCAAAATTTGTTAAGTAGTGGAAATTGGAAATAGGGCTTAGGTTATGGAGATGATAAGAATGATAAGGAAACTGTAGAAATTGAGCCTATAGTTGTTAAACAAAAGCCAAAGGTAAATCCTGTTAAGTTTGTAGTTGTAAAGTCTGATATTGATAAATCAGAAGCTAAAAAGAAATTAAATTCTGACAAACCAAAATAGGATAAGCCAACTGAAGTTAACATAGGCTTAATGACAAAGAAGCAACTTAAGCATAAACTGAAAGATGTTAAGAATGTAAACAAGGTAAAGCCACCTAGGAAAAATAGGAATGGAAAGGAAGGTGTGAATAAAAGCAATGATTATAAGCCTGTTCCTAATGCTCCTAGAAAGAAATGTTATAACTGTGGAAACTCTAACCATCTGGCTTCTTTTTGCAGGAAGAATAAGAACATAAATTCCTTACCTTCAAAATCAGGAGTTAAGAGTCAGTCTGTTAGATATAGGCCACAAAATCCTTGTTTTCATTGTGGTAGTTTATGGCATTCCATTTATACTTGTAAGGAATATCATAGTTTGTACTATGATTATTATCAAATATAACGCCCCCAAATCTGGGGTCGGGAATCTGGGTCGTCACTCCATCCTTCACTCATGTGTAACCTGATATTGATTCAATAATCCAACAGACCCCAATCTCATACTCACACACACAAGTTATAGCCTTAGAAATGACGTACAAAATGTAATCTTCTTTTATTACACTCAAATGTACTTTACAGGATCTCAAACAATTATTTATAACCTCTACATGAAGTTACAATAATTGCGACTGATATCTTATACCTATCTGATACTCTAGCACACCTGAGACAAAGCTGCCATAGATCCTCCCCATGACTGCAAGCGACTAAGTCCCACACTGGCATACTGGTTATCTGTTGTGTTGTGTCATTTAAAAGAAAGCAAGAGTGAGCTATAATGTCCAACATAACAATGTACAGTATGAAAATGACTGTATGATAAACTCACGTACAACATCATATTTGATAGTTACATTTTATTCGAAAATAGTTTCCCTTGGTGATACACACACCTTTTACGAAAATAATCCTTTGGTGGATTTTATTACCCTGCGAATACCTTAATAGTAAACCCAACACCTAGGCTTGGGTTACGGTATTGCATCACAATTCCCATTGGAAGAATAGGACATTCGTTGGAGCCACCGCATACGATGATCAGTCATACTACGATAAAAGTAACCTTTTCTACTAGTAGAGGGACGACACCTTCACATCTTGGTTATCACCCTTGCCGCATACGGGCTATGTGTCCTCATTTCGGGTATACACACACTTCGCAGGTCCATAGGTACATATTGTACCATCTCCTACGATACCAGTAGTCTATCCAATACACGAAGTACTTGGATCCTACCCCTCCCTTGTCCATTAGGAAATCCTATCATATCTCGAGAACTCGAACCACATCGAAGTTCCTCCAAGTGTTTTGCTTGTTGATAGGTATAGCTTTACTGTATATATATATATGTACTTCCGAAAGTTTCGGAGGAAGTACTAAGAATGTTAGTTGACCGTTGTAAACAGATAATTAATAAGGGGGAAAAGTTTCTCCTTGAAACTATATTCAAAATATTAATAAGTCGAGATAATATTCACCGACGATCTGAAATTATTCGAATGATATTCCGAAATCAGAAAGTATATTTTAAATCAGGATCTATGATTTTTAAATCAATAATAAACCCTTTCATAAATAATAAATAATTAAATGATGATCGATAAATAATTAAACCTCGAATGAGTTTACTCTTTAAAAGAATATTTAAAAATAATATTCCTCAACTAGTTTGTGTCTACATAATTATTAATCTTTAATGATTAATCAGTTTTGAAATAAATAATTGCTGGGGTATACTACGCCCATGATAAAATAATAAGTATATAGTATTTATTATTCGAATCAATAAAATATAGTTGAGGGAATATGATTGTTGGGAAATCGTTTTAATAAAAGTTCGAGGTATTTTAATGTTTCGTAAGTGGACGTTGAGTCCCTATAAAACGTACTATTATGGACTTATAATCGTCCTATAATATCACCGGGATGATCTCCGGGTTTATATTTTATAAAACAAAACTGACCGACTCTCGGTCTTACGACTTATACATCACGCTCTACTATAGCGTTAATATTCTTAAATACGCACCTCCGGAATACTTCCGGGTTTTCATCAATTTTCACTGACCGATCCTCGGTCTAAAATATATACATGCCACGCTACTCGCTAGCGTTACGTTCTCAATTATAAACTCCTCCGGGATACCTCCGGGTTTTTATAATCTTATACCGACTGACTCTCGGTCTAAATATAACATTTCGAACTCGGTATGAACATATACTAGAAATTATCAACAATTGAGTAATGTAATACATCTCAAACTTCGTAAAATAGTTTAAAACAATCTCATGCATATATCACAGTTTTGTAAAATATTCACAACACAACAGTTCTTAAAAGGTAGGGTTTGAAAACTTTCCTGGGTAGCTTGAGGTGGAGGATGTTCTAGGTTCCGCTCGGAAATCTATAACCATAAACACAATTCATTTTGTTAGGTCCCGTTCTAATTTACGGTGACTCGCACTCATGCGCTACTTATTAGGCACCCTCTCAACTTATACTACCCTTATTGTTCCTTTAAGTCCTTATTCACATCATGGTCGCTTCATTTTTTCTAAGTATCTTAAGTTCATTTTCATTTTCGCCATCGGCTCCGCTTATGGATTTTACGGTTTCTAATCGCGTGGTCTCGGCTCCGATATTTTTATAAAACTGAAAAATTATTTTTTTTTCACTTGAAATTTTTATGGAAGTTAGGAAACTCAATATGTTACTCTCTGTAAAAATTTCATGATCTATGAATATATTTAAGTCGATCCTTTATATTTTCAAAGTTCGTGATTTGTAGCAGTTTTTGTCGCGTAAATCACTTTTACTAAAACGACCATAACTTTTGATCCGTAAATCGGAATCAAGTGATTCAAGCGCCTAAATGATCATTATAACATTGTATATCATAATAAATTATTGTTTTTCAAGAAACTATAGTTTACCACTTCGGGACTTTCTGCAGAAACCTAAAGTTACGATTCGCTGGTTTTAATGGAGTTACGTTTACGTTTACGATCGAGGTTTCGTTTACGCCCTAACTTTTAACACAACCACCAACAATCATCATTTCATAATTAACACACAAACTCCTCTCAAGAACTTCCTGTTCTTGAGGCAACAACAATCAACCTTAAATCTACTTAACTTAAACTTCAAGATCTCAACAATACCACTTCTTAAACTAAGTTTTCTACCACATACTAAATGGATCTTAAAAATGAATCTTAAATAAAGTTGGGCCAAATATTTTTACCTTTATTGAAAGCTTGAGATGTGTTCTTGAGGATGGTAGAGGCTTGGAAGTGCTTGGTATGATTTTTAGAACCTAAAACCACCATTGAAATCAAGAACCAAAGAGAGGTTACTATTCATACTATTCACTAGTGAGTTTATTGATTTTATTTCACCCATCAAACCTTGATAAAAAGAGATGAATGAATTTTTTTACCTTAGTTTAATTTCTAGGAGGCTTGAGAATTAATGGGATGATTTTACCATGGATAGATTTTGAGTTTTGATTTTGGATTCCTCCTTTTCTTCTTGAATAGTCGAATGGAAGCTTGATGGGGTGGGGGGTATTTATACTAGCTTCCTTTGGTTGCTTAGCTTGGTTGCTTTGCTAGGTTGCTTCTAGGAAATGGGGTGGGAGATCTTCCACTTGATTTGATAATCTTCCTAGCATAGTATTCTAGGTTTATTCTTTGTTGCAAATCTTGGGGACAAAATCCAAGTAGCTTGCTAGATTACCAAGCTAAGCTATATGGGTTAGCTTCTTTAGCACACTATTTTGCTAGCTAGCTTGATCATCCTATGGTTAGCTCATTATTTGATGAAGTAACCATGGTTAATTCCTTACTATGGTTTAGTTAGTGCGTTATGTTTATTTAATCGTTTACGCGTTCGCTCAGTTGCTTAAACATTTTCGTAATACTTACTTGTAAATGGTTCGCGACGTAATTCCTTTCGTATTTATTCCTTATATTTTTAATTATCATACTTGAATATAAATTCGTAGGGTTTTAATCTCGTAATTATATTGCGATTCCCGTAATCCTCGATAAGTCGTAATACGGTCATTTTCTTCAAAAACTAATAGCGTTTTCATATACTCATTTGGTATGTATAATCATAGTATCAACTTTGAAACTCATTTTTTCATGCACTACATAGTGTGGGCTCAAAACTTTTTCCCGTCCGTCAGGATTACTATTCATTAAACGTTTTACAAGGTCTCAAAAATTCAAGTTATTATATTACTATTCATAAAGGTCTTTTACCGATGTAAAAAATTTGGGTTCTTACAGTCTTCCCTCCTTAAAAGGATTTCATCCCGGAATCAGTTCAGAAACAGGCAGGGATATGGTTCTCGCATGACAACCTCGAGTTCTCACGTTAACCTTGCAGTATTTAATCTTTTCATAAAATTTCCACTCATTCATCCAATATATTTCCGGGTACTTGTCCTTGTAGTCTTATGACCTCTACTCGTTACTCGACATACGCTAAGTCTGGCTACGAGTTTATTAGCTCATTTTTCATCATATGTTTGGTTTTGATGGTTAAATTTCCTAACCTCGATTCGTGGTACTCGTTATAATCTTGGTGACCGTTCGACGATGGTGCTAATTTATAAGTCAACTTTCTTAGTCCTTTAATTCTTCAACTGGTCCAATAAATCTTGGGTTCAACATTCCTTTCCCTTTCGAATCTCATCACTCTCTCCTCGGGAGGTACTTTAAACAATACTTGGTCCGCTATTTCATACTTTCTGTCTTAATAGTTCTGGTCCGCATATCTCTATTATTCATCCTGGGCTTGCCACTAGCCGGGTTCTGATAAGTTCTAGGAATTCCTTTGGTCTGTTGACTCAACTACAGTGTAGTACCCTCCAAATACCAATTTATTCCCAACCTAAGAGAGAACGATTCTTTCTTCTGTACAAGCTTTGTAGCCGTTCCAATGCACGCATGATAACTCGTTATTATCGGTAATTCGATTAACGTTAACTGGCCACTTCATTTCCCTCAAAAATTGATAATATGGACGATTAGCGCATCTTATAGTGTTTGGAATCATCCTTCAACTTATTCTTTTCCCCTACATCGCTCCTACTAGTGCTAGTGTTTCATTCCTTAATGTTTTCCCATTTTGGCGCATCCTCTCTGTCGATTAAGTCATGTAAGAAGTTCTCGTTGCATTTCTACACGCTCATCTCCTGCTACACGCTTAGCGCCAGATTTAACATTTCTTCCTGTAGTAATGTAAAGCACGTCATCGTCCTGTTACCATCTTGAAGGAAGCACCATTTCATACGCAATTGATCGACACGTTTTAGGATCGTACAACGTTCAGCTTCCGTCATCGGTCGGACTTCTTTAATCATTTCCCGTATAATATCTACAATACTACGACACCTTCTGGGTCGTAATTGTTATTCTCGCTAGCGCCTTAGACGTATTCACGTTTATTGGTACCTGCTACTATTGGCCTTTATAAGGCGTGTACGATCTTCTTTGCCTCCTATCAGTTCTGACAATGACATCCTTCATTCTTTCACGTTGCCCTTCGTAAGGGATATCAGGTGACTATATTTCGTATGCTAGCGTGGTAAGTACATCTACACGAATTATCTGTCAATAATAGGCAATTCCCAAAACCGTTCCAAATAAAAGTTAAGCCGCTAGTTGTATTTTCAATGGTCAGGATAGTCCTCTCGTTCTACTTGTCGATTTGAGAACTCTAAGTCGTGCCTCTGTCCGCCCTTTTTCGTAAAATATCTTGGGAAATAGTCCCGTTAATTAAATCTTGGGTCCTTGCGTGGCGCAGTCATCACAGGGTCTCTCTGTCCCAATTATCTCTTCTACTTTCATAAAAATTTTGTAGAGTGGACATCTATCGTTTGCATAATAAAGTAAGCGGTCTTATTTAATCTATCACTCAAAATCCTCAAATAGCACGACGGCTAACTTGGTTCTTGATAATCCTCCTTCAAAATTTATTATAATTAACTCTTAACCCTATTTGGGTCATCTACAAGTTGAAATCGCCAAAATTTTAACCCTCGCCTTTCCGTTTTCATTTTCCAACTATGTCGAATACTTACTTACCTACTCGATGACATCCCTTTTCATATTCTGTCATGACTAATATCCGTTTACGTTTTTAGGCACCTTTAAGTCTTCTTGTTAAGTAATAAAGCGTTCTTTTCATGCGATCCTTCTCATCAGTTATTCTGAGTTTTGTCATCCTCCATATATCTTTTCCTACTTAAAGTGTCGGCCACCACATTGGCCTTTCCTTGATGATAATATATTTCTCAATCATGGCCTTTGATCAATTTGACTATAGCCTCTATCTCGTGTTCAGTGTAAAAAAAAATTCCAAAATTTTCTCATAAGTAAACTCCTTGTCCCTTTCAGCCCGAACCTTATCGCAATTATTCTAGATTATTATTAGAAAGCCTTATATCACGGTCCTTAAGCTGCGTAGACATATCATTAGACTTCACGCAATATCCTATTTTTATCGTCGAGTAATTCTAGCACGGGGTTGCTACTAACTTTGCCTTCAATTCTTAAAAATCTTATTCCTCAAATTCATACATGCTTGGTTTTCCCCGAATTTATTAGCACCTCTACTGATAATGTTTCATAGAAGTATACCTCACTAATCAAGTTGTATCCCTATTTTCGTTATGATAATAACTAAACATGGTATTCCCTATTTAAAACAACTTACTCATCATGATGCTCCGATTGCACCATCATAGCACTGAGCTTTCAGTCTCATATTACAACAATCGGTTCTCAACTATATCCCTCTTTATTGGGAAGATAATTAGCCTTGGAAAAATGATTTTCACGATATCGATGAAATTTAGACAATCTTAACAAGGTTTCAAAATCTAACATCTTAACAAATAATGAGCTCTGAATAAAAGAGTCGCAATACTCAGAAGATTTATAACTTGGAAGGAAGAATATAATCAAGGATTATCCTTCCATGTCCTTAGAATTTTATATTGTGATATTATGGAGAATATCCATTAAAAGCAATGATTGCTGAATAATAATATCATACGAATGATACTTGTAAGATTTTCCCATTGAAAGAATACTTTTCTTCTCGAATAATGGAAGAAATATCGAATGACATCCTCAACCAAAGGTTAACCATTGAGGTCTCCAAGAGGTGCTATTTTGAAAGAAGGAATTTTATCCAATGATTAATAAATAAGGAAGTATATTGTTCTTCAATCACTTTGTAATTTTAATTGGATATTCGTTATACAAATGAAAGAATAAAATATTTCATGAACAAGATATTTCATAAAACTGAATATGAATTCTCATTTGAGTGGGCGACCTAGTTAGGTCTCAATTAGATCATTCTTTAAAAATTTCATCAACAATTAAATATGGCATATATAATGCATTATGGAATAATAAATTTTTATTGAAAGTGGAACTAGCAAAATAATAACTAGTCCATATCAAGCAATATTATCAACCGGATAAGAAAATGGCCAGCACAATTGGTTTGGCCCATAGCAACTAGCTAAGACGATTAGCTAGGCTTTTGTCGTATTAATTAAAATTTTGACTAGTTAGGACAATTAACTAGTCATTCATGAGAACATAAGCAACTAGGCATATTTCAGTTTGTTTGTAAAAATCTCAACATCGTAACTACTGAAGAAATTGTGGCTACCTGGATGACGATTTTGAAATAAAGAGTTTTTAAATTTGGGCCGAGAAAGACAATTATAACTTTGAATCGAGTGGTCTTGGCATCGGAACAATCGATAGCCTCTTATAAAATATTTCTTTCCAAATAAAGGGTACACTCATAGGTGCCCTAGTTCACATACTTTATCAGATCTTTAAATAGAATTGAATCGGAATAGCAATATCAAATTGATACCCTTACTATGATTTCAAAGTTCAATATATAATTTCATCCCGATTAGAGGAAAAAGGATTTTCGAGGGATATATGGATATTTGATCATCCATGTTTTTAACAATTTGTTAGATATTTATAATCTCGACTGAAAGAGTAAGTATAAAAGAAAAATCAAATGAAGATACTCATTATGAATATTCATCGATGAATTGAGGGAAAATTTATATATAAAAAAAATCTATTGGATAATTGAAATGAAGTATAAATATCTCTGAGTTGATCAAGAAGATCATAATCTATGAATGAAAGTTCATGGATTAACTAAAAGAATTGAACAAGTCCTGATGCGGAGAAAGACTATTCAAGATGGTCACATCAGAAGTTCAAAGTAGGGAACGAAAATGATTGTCTGATATAACTTATCAAGGTAATACGAATGATCAACAATTCGGAGGGAGTAACGGGACAGTGAGTAGGTGCCAAAAGATTTCACTGATTATCCTAACTCTCATCATTATCCCTCTGAGGATGATCCTACCTCTTCTTCTTCGTAATTCCATATTTCAAATAGTTTCTCTTTCAACATTATTTTAAAATAGCTTACTAACTTGACTGTCACATGTAAATCTGTCATTCCAGTGTGTTAAACCTCGAAGACCTCACTCAGAAATATTCCAAAAACATCTGTTAAGCCGATAGTTGACTGCTACACGCATCCGTTACTAACTATAAGTGGCCAGTTCCCCCTGGGAACAGATCAAAGAGATCTCTTAGGGATCTCAATGCAATCCATAAGTTCAGTGGCATGTGTGTGTAATTGAACATACGTTACCGAATATATTAGAGGTCTATGAGTATATATACGTAGCCTCTGACATCATATCTATCGAAGAATTCCGCTCTGGACTCACTGGTCTATCCCTTTTAAAAAGATTCTAAGATCGAACCATCGCTCATTAGAATCTTACGCCATTTAATTATAGACATGCCATCGATTCTCGATGCTCTTAATTTTTAATCTAAACCATCATATCCTTACATGTTAAGCGCACTAATAATATTATATAGTGTACTTGTCTTACGATGACATTTTTATATCATATTCAATCTTCCTTATTGGAAATAAAAATCCTCAAGGGTATATCGGACACTATCTCTACTGAATTCGTTATTAATACGATATTCACCTTCTCATTGGTAAAATGACACCTTCAACTAGTCTGGGTCAATAACCTCAATTGTATATTAATAATTAGACTTTATGGTTCTCACATATGATGCCCCTTCCCGGGCAACCTATAAAGAACTACGAGTAACAAGGCTCGTGTTATCAAAATTTACATATGGTGTTGGTAATATCGTCTTTACCCCAAATGCTTTGAAGACTCAGCTCCAAGTTCTACATCCACATCCTTGCCAAATCAAATATGATTATAATTTTTTTTCTCTTCATTCTGATAATCTCTAATGGTTCTATTTGTCACACTTTAATGCCTCAAATATACATTTAATCTAACCTACACATTGAGGCTACATCCGGTAGTCCAATGATGAACTCTATATGAGCTCTTACGAAATCTCGCATCTAGACAGACTCCTAACACTCTCGTTTCTGAGTACTATAACTTAATGCTCTGATACCATTTCTGTAACGCCTTCAAATCCGGGGTCAGGAATCTGGGTCGTCACGCCATCCTTCACTCATGTGTAACCTGGTATTGATTCAATAATCCAACATACCCCAATCTCATACTCACATACACAAGTTATAGCCTTATAAATGACGTACAAAATGTAATCTTCTTTTATTACACTCAAATATACTTTACAGGATCTTAAACAATTATTTATAACCTCTACATGAAGTTACAATAATTACGACTGATATCTTATACCTATATGATACTCTAGCACACCTGAGACAAAGCTGCCAGGGATCCTCCCCATGACTGCAAGCGACTAAGTCCCACACTGGCATACTGGTTATCTGTTGTGTTGTGTCATATAAAAGAAAGCAAGAGTGAGCTATAATGCCCAACATAATAATGTACAGTATGAAAATGACTGTATGATAAACTCACGTACAATATCATATTTGATAGTTACGTTTTATTCGAAAATAGTTTCCCTTGGTGATACACACCTTTTACGAAAATAATCCTTTGGTGGATTTTATTACCCTGCGAATACCTTAATAGTAAACCCAGCACCTAGGCTTGGGTTACGGTATTGCATCACAATTCCAATTGGAAGAATAGGACATTTTCTACTAGTAGTAAACCCTGCGAATACCTTAATAGTAAACCCCGCATATGATGATCAGTCGTACTACGATAAAAGTAACCTTTTCTACTAGTAAAGGGACGACACTTTCACATTTTGGTTATCACCCTTGCCGCATACGGGCTATGTGTCCTCATTTCGGGTATACACACACTTCGCAGGTCCATAGGTACATATTGTACCATCTCCTACGGTACCAGTAGTCTATCCAATACACGAAGTACTTGGATCCTATCCCTCCCTAGTCCATTAGGAAATCCTATCACATCTCGAGAACTCGAACCACATCGAAGTTCCTCCAAGAGTTTTTCTTGTTGATAGGCATAGCTTTACTGTATATATATATATATATATGTACTTCCGAAAGTTTCGGAGGAAGTACTAAGGATGTGAGTTGACCATTGTCAACAGATAATTAATAAGGGGGAAAAGTTTCTACTTGAAAGTATATTCAAAATATTAATAAGTCGGGATAATATTCACCGACGATCTGAAATAATTCGAATGATATTCCGAAATCAGAAAGTATGTTTTAAATCAGACTCTATGATTTTTAAATCAATAATAAACCCTTTCATAAATAATAAATAATTAAATGATGATCGATAAATAATTAAACCTCAAATGAGTTTACTCTTTAAATGATTATTTAAAAATAATATTCCTCAACTAGTTTGTGTCTACATAATTATTAATCTTTAATGATTAATCAGGTTTGAAATAAATAATTGCTGGTGTATACTACGCCCATGATAAAAGAATAAGTATATAGTATTTATTATTCGACTCAATAAAATATAGTTGAGGGAATATGATCGTTGGGAAATCATTTTAATAAAAGTTTGAGGTATTTTAATGTTTCGTAAGTGGACGTTGAGTCCCTTTAAAACGTACTATTATGGACTTATAATCGTCCTATAATATCACCGGGATGATTTCCGGGTTTATATTTTATAAAACAAAACTGACCGACTCTCGGTCTTACGACTTATACATCACGCTCTACTATAACGTTGATATTCTTAAATAAGCACCTCCGGAATACTTTCGGGTTTTCATCAATTTTCACTGACCGATCCTCGGTCTAAAATATATACATGCCATGCTACTCGCTAGCGTTACGTTCTTAATTATAAACTCCTCCGGGATACCTCTGGATTTTTTATAAGCTTATAACTACCGACTCTCGGTCTAAATATAACATTTCGAACTCGGTATGAACATATACTAGAAATTATCAACAATTGAGTAATGTAATACATCTCAAACTTCGTAAAACAGTTTAAAACAATATCATACATATATCACAGTTTTGTAAAATATTCACAACACAAAAGTTCTTGAAAGGTAGGGTTTGAAAACTTGCCTGGGTATCTCGAGGTGGAGGATGCTCTAGGTTCCGCTCGGAAATCTATAACCACAAACATAATTCATTTCGTTAGGTCCCGTTCTAATTTACGGCAACTCGAACTCATGCACTACTTATTAGGCACCATCTCAACTTATACTACCCTTATTGTTCCTTTAAGTCCTTATTCACATCATGGTCGCTTCATTTTTTCTAAGTATCTTAGGTTCATTTTCATTTTCACCGTCGGCTCCGCTTATGGATTCTACGGTTTCTAATCGCGCGGTCTCGGCTCCGATATTTTAATAAAACTGAAAAATAACTTTTTTCATTTTAAATTTTTATGGCAGCTAGGAAACTCAAAATTTTACTCTGTGTAAAAATTTCATGATCTATGAATACTTTTAAGTCGATCCTTTATATTTTCAAAGTTCGTGATTTGTAGTAGTTTTTGTCACGTAAATCACTTTTACTAAAACGACCATAACTTTTGATCCGTAAATCGGAATCAAGTGATTCAAGCGCCTAAATGATCCTTATAACATTTTCTATCATAATAAAGGATTAATTTTCAAGAAACTATAGTTTACAACTTCGGGACTTTCTGCAGAAACTTAAAGTTATGATTTGTTGGTTTTAACGGAGTTACGTTTACGATCAGGGTTTCGTTTACGCCCTAACTCTTAACACAACCACCAACAATCATCATTACATCATTAACATATAAAATCCTCTCAAGAACATCATGTTCTTGAGGAGACAACAATCAACCTTAAATCTACTTAACTTAAACTTCAAGATCTCAACAATACCATTTCTTAAACTAAGTTTTCTACTACATACTAAATGGATCTTAAAAATGAATCTTAAATAAAGTTGGGCCAAAGATTTTTACCTTTCTTGAAATCTTGAGATGTGTTCTTGAGGATGGTGGAGGCTTGGAAGTGCTTGGTATGTTTTTTAGAATCTAAAACCACCATTGAAATCAAGAACCAAAGAGAGGTTACTATTCATACTATTCACTAGTGAGTTTCTTGATTTTATTTCACCCATCAAACCTTGATAAAAAGAGATGAAAGAATTTTCTTACCTTAGTTTAATTTCTAGGAGGCTTGATAATTAATGGGATGATTTTTTACCATGGATAGATTTTGAGTTTTGATTTTGGATTCCTCATTTTCTTCTTGAATAGCCAAATGGAAGCTTGATGGGGTGGGGGGGTATTTATAATAGCTTCCTTTGGTTGCTTAGCTTGGTTGCTTTTCTAGGTTGCTTCTAGGAAATGGGGTGGGAGATCTTCCACTTGATTTGATAATCTTCCTATCATAGCATTCTAGGTTTATTCTTTGTTGTAAATCTTGGGGACAAAATCCAAGTAGCTTGCTAGATTACCAAGCTAAGCTACATGGGTTAGCTTTCTTAGCACACTATTTTGCTAGCTAGCTTGATCATCCTATGGTTTGATCACTATTTGATGAAGTAACCATGGTTACTTCCTTACCATGGTTTAGTTAGTGCGTTACGTTTATTTAATCATTTACGCGTTCGCTCGGTTGCTTAAACATTTTCGTAATACTTACTCGTAAATGGTTCACGACGTAATTCCTTTCGTATTTATTCCTTATATTTTTAATTATCATACTTGAATATAAATCCGTAGGGTTTTGATCTCGTAATTATATTGCGATTCTCGTAATCCTCGATGAGTCGTAATACGGTCGTTTTTCAAAGTTCGTTTTCTTCGAAAACTAATAGCGTTTACATACACTCATTTGGTAGGTATAATCGTAGTATCAACTCCGAAATCATTTTCTCATGCACTACATAGTGTTGGCTCAAAAGTTTTTCCCATACGTCAGGGTTACTATTCATTAAACGTTTTACAAGGTCTCAAAAATTTAAGTTATTATATTAATATTCATAAAGGTCTTTTACCGATGTCAAAAATTTGGGTTCTTACATCAAATAAAACCTTCTCTAAAGAAAGTTAGCATTATTCCTTCTAGTGTAAGTTCTGATGCAAAGTCTGATATTGTAAATTCTGATAAGAAAACTGTTAACATAAACTCTGATGCTAAATCCGCTGCAAATGTTAACAAATTTAATAAGGTCAAAGGATCCAAGCAAGTCCGGGTTCTTAAAACTAATCATTAGTGGTCTTTGTGATTACAGGGCAATAGAAAAAACATCCTAGTTCTGGACAGTGGATGTTCAGGACATATGACTGGAAATAAAGCCCTGCTATCAGACTTTGTGGAGAAAGCTGGCCCAGGTGTTTCTTATGGAGATGGCAACATGGGAAAAACTTTGGGATATGGAAATATCAATCTTGGGAATGTCATCATTAAAAAAGTAGCCCTAGTCTCAGGACTTAAACACAATTTTCTGAGTGTTAGTCAAATCTGTGACAGAGGTTATCATGTGGATTTCTTTGAAGAACACTGTGAAGTTGTAATCAAATTCTACAGGCAAAGTTGTTCTGAAAGGATACAGGCATGGTAACATTTATGAAGCCAAGCTTTCAACAAGTACTGATGGTTCTGCAATCTGTCTGTTAAGTAGAGCATCAATTGAAGAAAGCTGGAATTGGCACAAGAAACTCTCTCATTTAAATTTCAACAATATAAATGAACTAGTCAAGAAAGATCTTGCGAGAGGAATGCCAAAATCAGTATTTGCTCCTGATGGCCTTTGTGATTCATGTCAGAAGGCAAAACAAAGAAAATCTTCATTCAAGAGCAAGACTGAATCTTCAATTCTTGAGCCTCATCACCTACTACATGTTGATCTATTTGGTCCAGTGAATGTCATGTCTATTGTAAAGAAGAAATATGCTATGTTCATAGTGGATGAGTTCACCAGATACACATGGGTGTATTACTTGCACACTAAAAGTGAAACTGCATCTATCTTGATTGATCATGTCAAACATTTGGATAAATTGGTCAAAGACTCTGTGAAAATCATAAGGAGTGATAATGGCACTGAGTTCAAGAATTTGATTATGGAAGAATTCTGCAAAGACCGTGGGATAAAGCAGGAATTCTATGCTCCTGGAACTCCACAGCAAAATGGAGTTATTGAAAGAAAGAATAAAACTCTTATTGAAGCTGCATGAACTATGCTTGATGAAGCAAAGTTACCAACCTATTTTTGGGCTGAAGCTGTGCAAACGACTTGTTTTACTCAGAATGCAAAACTTATCAACAAGCATGGAAAGACACCATATGAGATGGTGAAGAAAAAGAAGCCAAATCTGAAGTATTTTCATGTATTTGGATGCAAGTGTTTTGTTCTTAAGACTCATCCTGAACAACTATCCAAATTTGATCTAAAAGCTGATGAAGGAATTTTTGTTGGATATCCGCTTTCTAGAAAAGCCTTTAGAGTCTATAATTTAAGAACAAGGGTTGTCATGGAATCTATCAATGTCTCTTTTGATGATAAGAAGATTACTGGATTTGAAGATTTCAATGATCATGATCAGCTGAGATTCGAAAATGAAGTTTTAAATCCTGACAGTCTAAATCCTGATACTTCAAACTCTGATGGATTAAACACTGATGTTATTGAAACCGTGGTGACTACGCCAAAGGAAAATGTACCTGTGCAGGGGGAGCATACTGAAGATCCAACCACATCTCAAGAAGCATCAGAATCTACAACAGGCTCTTCAAGTTCTGATTCATCAAGTTCTGATGGGCCAAGTTCTGATAATTCTGGAAACTCATGTTCTGATAATTCTGGAAACTCAAATTCTGAAGGATCCAACTCAGAGAGCATAATTTCAGGGGGAGCATCAGAAAATGTTGATGGAGACAACATGGATCATGGGGGAGCATCCAGTTCTAGAGATAACCTCCCATCTGCAAGGAAGTGGACTAAAGCACATACACCTGACTTAATTATTGGAAATCCTGATGCAGGTGTCAGAACTAGAATAGCTACATCAAATGAATGTCTCTATCATTCTTTTCTAATTTCAGACTGAACCAAAGAAAGTGGGAGAAGCTCTTCAAGATGCTGATTGGGTGCAAGCTAAATGAGATATGTCCTAAGTCCAATCATGTATGGGGATTTAGAAATAACTTTTCTGTAATCTGTTTTGATTTTATTGATATTAATAAAAGACTTGTTTTGGTTTTATTGCGGGCTTTATCTATTTAAGTGTTTAAATAAGATACACCGTAGTTCAGAGTAAAGCTTTTTATGGATTATGATGAGATCATAATAATTAGACCTAAAAGATGATAACTCTGAACTTAAATATTTCCTAGTCGTAGGATTACTAACTGGTAATTAGTAATCCGCAAAGATCGGTACATACTATGTTTGCTTCATTATGAAGGATGACTGTTCTCATAGACATTTGTGTGGTGACACTATAGCTAGTATGTAGGTGCTTATTATAGAATAAGTTCACTGAACATGACTCACACAGCTGAACAACTGATGAAGTTCACTCACGTGTCAGCAGTTGTTCACATAGTGATAGTTGTACAAGTATCCTTAGACTTGAGGTCATCATAGTCATCTTGTGTACACTGAACTATGCTTTGGTTTAAGTTCTTAGTCTCGAGGGACAATTATAAGGGCTCTACTGGGTATAGGAATTTGTACACGAAGATAGTGTATGATAAATAAAGGATCTACCCCTTCCAGTGAAGGAAGAGAATGTTCAATGCTGATCCACTTATGCTAGTTCAGGAATCTCTAGCCAGAGTGAATGAAATTAGAAATGAGTTTCTAATTTACATTAATTAGAACTAAGCATAGTGAATGGGAAAGCATATGATTAAATAAGATAGGCTTGACACAAGTTCCATGCCTTGTATTTAATCGTGACATTGCAGGGTAGAAGGAAATTGATTATACGGTAACTATTCACTGAATGGGTTCTTGGTTTTCTAAGCAGTGAATTCGTTTTATCCGGATAGTCGCGATATGCTGAGAAGTATCCCTCACGATGTAGAATAAATATGATTAATTAATTAATCATATTTAATGAATTAGAGAATTTATATAAATAATGATAAAATAGTTTTATTATTATTTATTTCTACTACCGGCTTAATATTGAACCTACAGGGTCACACCATAAAAGAGAATGAATTAATGGTGGAGGAATTAATTAATAATGGCTGATAATTATTTATTTATGTAATAAATATTAATTGGCAAATTTAACAATTGATTAAATGAGATTTAATTGATTATAAATTAATTAAGAAAAAGTTCTTAATATTATTAATTAAGAATTTAATTTTTGGAAATTAAATCAAGTGAGAGAATTATTTCTAAAGTGTTTAGAAAAAGGATTAATAATTAAAATGTGTTTTAATTATTAGTTAATTGGTTAATAAAAATAAAGGGTTAATAATAATAATATTTTATGGGAAAATTTTCAGCTGAAAATTTTGCCTATAAATATACTATTATAAACCCTATTTTTGTTTTAACCTAAAAAGTTAAGCAAAACCCTAATTCTCCCAACCATTCCTCCTCCATTACATTGATCTCTTGGTGGATACCGGTGGAGTGCTTCACACTTGAGGATCAGCTGCTAGGGATCTCCGCTTGTCGTTCTTGGATCGCTTTTAAAGGTTAGAAATCGATCCCATATGATTTAATCACGATTTGTATGCCTTTATTTGGATTTTATATCAAGAAAAATGTTTTACCATGCTTCCATGATGTATAAAATCCTACAATGGTATCAGAGCTTAGGTTGTATGCATATAGATCTGTGATAAAAATTTCAGAATTTTATGAGCTTGTATGAATTTATTATGATTTTTGCAAGTTATATTGTGGATTAATTATTATGATTTTTTGAAGTTGTTTTAATTAAAATTCGTAATTAAATATATGTAAATATATAGTATATATATATATATATATTTGTTTGCTGCTGGAATAAAGAGAAAGGTGTTCTGCTGTTGCTGATTGATGGTGGCACGACTTTCAAGACAAGGCGGCGGCATAAGTTGACAGGCGTAGAAGCTGCACGCGGGGAAAAGGGGTGTCGCGCATTTCGGGAATGCGTTACACCCTGTGGCGCATTCACGGAATGCGTTACACCTTTTAATGGCTTAAAAGGGTTATAACGCATTACCGAAATGCGTTACAGGGCTTGTAACGCGTTCCTGTAATGCGTTACAGCCCATCTATTTTTTTTAATTTGATTTCTGGGAGTTTCGTAACTCCGTTTTGGGCGTGCAATATATCGTTGGATTCGTTTTTCCGAGACGGATCTAATGAAGTGGTCAAATGTTTTTTATATAAAAGTTTTGAACTGTTTATATTCCTGAAAGTGTTTTAAAGCATGTTTTAATTGTTTTAATTACCTTTTAAATGCTTCATGTGGTACATAAAGATGTGTAATTGCTTAGAGTAATATGCTACATGATTTAACATGCGTACCTTTACGTTTATTTATTTTTATATATGAGATATATGCCTATGTTTACCATGCAATGATAGATTTAGGTGAACTTAAATCAATATAAGGCGTGCTCTAGAAAATCTAGAATATGAATCGTTTCTTGCCTTAACAATAATATTATGAATACAATCATGAGATTCTTGTATTTATGAAACACGTAATTAAATATGAATTTTCAATATTAAGAGAAAGGATGATTCTGTCAAAAGCAGATTTCTATCTGTAAGAAAGGGGTATTAAGTGACACCTCTTGACAATGCTCCCCCCGATCTGGGAATCATCTGATTATCGATTATTGATTTGAAATATTTAATTTAAAAGGAAGAATCTCTTTATAATATGATTATGATTGTAACGTAATATAATCCCTCTAAAATTAAATAATATCAAGTAGTAATTGGCCAATGACACAACGGGCTTGTGTCGGTCAAAGCCTTCCAACATGGTAGAAAGTAGTTCTTATTTTTGAATCATTGTCATTTCGTGCTACAGCCGAGGGCTTTGATTTCGAAATAAGAAATACTTGTCTATTACATAGAGATGTGTGCATTGAACTAGAATCTAAAGGTCGTTATGTGCTGCAGCCGTGGGCCGTTGGAGACTGATTCAATTGTACGAAATGTTGGGTTAGACTTGACTTAGAATATTGAGTCTGTCGTGCTACAGCCGTGACTCAATTATTCAAGAGGCTAAAGTTTTATTAGGGAATAACATAAGATGTAATTGACAAGAGTTGTCTGCCTATTGAACATCATATGACATTTCATGCTACAGCCGAAGTTTTGTGATGGAATGTAGGATCCCTATTCCCACTAGCATTATGAATGCTTAATTTTCACTTAGGGGTTGTATAAATTAGATAAACTTGTGGGAGCCACTTATGAATAAAGACCCGATTCATATAGTGTTTTGAAATAAAATTGAATATTTGCTAAGTGTTGTTATGTGTTCATCATTTACAGATTTACTATATACGTTATGTCTTCTGCACTATCACTCCGGAGTATACTAGATGCTCACAAGTTGACTGGTCCTAATTTTGCTGACTGGCTTCGAAACTTGAGAATTGTTCTCAAGGTTGAGAAGCTGGAATATGTGCTTGACTCACATAAGCCTACTGAACCTGCTAGCGATGCACATAATGATGAACATGTTGTGTATCGTAAGTGGATAGATGATGTAAATGTTGCTCAATGCATCATGCTAGCTTCCATGAGCATTGAGCTACAGAAGCAACATGAGCATATGGATGCTCACACTATCCTTATGCATCTACAAGAGTTGTATGATGTGGCAGGGAGGACAGCTTGATATGAGTTATTGAAGGAGTTGTTCGGTTGTAGGATGTCTGAGGGATCATCTATGAATGACCATGTACTTAAGATGATCAATTTGATTGAACGTCTTGGACAACTTGGTTTTGCCATGGATGGGGAGCTGAGCCAAGACTTGGTCTTGCAATCACTTCCGAGTTCGTTCTCACAGTTTATTGTGAACTTTCACATGAATAAGCTGGATGTCAGCTTACATGAACTCCACAACATGTTGAAGACTGCGGAATCGAATTTTCCCCCTAAGAAGAGTTCTGTTCTTCTAATTGGTGAAGGTTCCAATCCTAAGAAAAGGAAGAAGAACCCTTCCAAGAAGAAGAAAGTAGGTGAGAAAAAGCCGGTTCCACCAAAAGCTGAAGACCCCAATATCAAAGCTGTTTGCTTTCACTGTAACAAGGTGGGGCACTGGAAGAGGAACTGCAAGGTTTACCTTGCAGAATTGAAGAAAAAGAAGGGTAGTGAGACTACCGCTTCTGATTCAGGTATGTTCATGATCGAAGTTAATATGTCACTAAGTCAAATTTCTACTTGGGTATTAGATACCGCATGTGGTTCTCATATTTGCAATTCGTTGTAGGGACTAAAGGGAAGTAGGACTCTTGAAGAAGATGAGGTGATTCTACGTATGGGCAATGGAGCAAGGGTTGCCGCCATATCTGTAGGATCATTTAGTTTACATATGCCTACGGGTAAGACTGTTATTTTAAATAATTGTTATTACGTTCCCTCTATTGTGAGGAATATTATTTCTATTCCTATGTTGGATTTGGATGATTTTTCATTTATTAATAAGAATAATGAATGTTCTATTCTTAGAGATAATGTTCTTATGGACGTGGTACTTTAAATAATGGTCTGTATGTATGTGACATAGAGCATAATTTACTTCAGATTGAACAAACTATAAAAGAAAAAGGATGATGAAAATCTCACTTTCTTGTGGCACTGCAGACTTGGTCATATTAGTGAAAATAGACTGCGGACATTGCATAAGGAAGGGTTACTTGACCCCTTTGATTTTGAATCATATCCTACATGCGAGTCTTGTCTATTGGGTAAAATGACCAAATCTCCATTTAGTGGACATGGAGAGAGGGCTGCAGATTTACTAGGATTGGTACGCACAGATGTATGTGGACCAATGTCTACGCAAGCCATGGGTGGATTTTCATACTTCATTACTTTCATAGATGATCGATATAGATTCAGATATGTGTATTTGATGAAACACAAGTCTGAAGCCTTTGAAAAGTTCAAAGAATATAAGCATGAAGTGGAGAAACAAACCAAACATAGTATTATAACTTTTCGATCAGATCGAGGTGGTGAATACTTGAATGGAGAGTTTCTAGATTATCTCAAAGAAAATGGTATAGTCTTCCAGTGGACTCCTCCATATACTCCACAGTTAAATGGGGTATCTGAAAGGAGAAATCGAACTTTGTTAGACATGGTTCGGTCCATGATGAGCTATGCGAATCTTCCAGTATTCCTATGGGGTTATGCATTGGAAACCTCAGCTATTTACTGAATAAGGTGCCTTCCAAATCTGTTCCTCAAACTCCATATGAGATATGGAAAGAAAGGAAACCAAGTCTTAAACACGTTAAGATTTGGGGATGTCCAGCTTATGTCAAGAAAGTTAACCCAGATAAGCTAGAATCTCGATCCGTAAAATGTAATTTTGTGGGATATCCTAAAGAGACTTTAGGGTATTACTTTTACACCGATCATCGGGTGTTTGTCTCCAGACATGCTACCTTCTTGGAAAAGCAGTTTATCCTTGAAGGAAACAGTAGGAGCAAAATTGAACTTGATGAAGTTCAAGAAGCACAAACTACTACGGATCAAGTGGAAACACCTGTTCAGACTGAACAACCTTTTGTGGAACAGCCCATTTGTAGGTCAGGGAGAGTGTCTCGCCAACCTGAGAGGTATTATGGCCTTGTCATTGAGAATGACAATGAGTTGTCAATCATTGATGATGACGACCATGTGACCTATAATGAGGCTATAAGTAGTGTTGACTCAGAGAAATGGCAAAGTGCCATGAAATCCGAAATGGAATCTATGTATACCAACCAAGTATGGACTCTGGTTGAGGCGCCTGAAGGTGTTAAGCCTATTGGGTGCAAGTGGGTATACAAAAGAAAGATTGGAGCAGATGACCAGGCGGAGACCTATAAGGCCAGGCTCGTGGTAAAAGGATTCAAACAAAGGCAAGGGATTGACTTTGATGAAACTTTTTCGCCTGTAGCCCTGTTAAAATCAATTCGGATTTTGCTTGTGATTGCTGCTTACTATGACTATGAGATCTGGCAAATGGACGTGAAAACGGCCTTCCTCAATGGGGAACTTGAAGAGGAAATGTATATGACACAGCCAGAGGATTTTCTTTCCAAGGGAAATGAACACCTAGTGTGTAAGCTGCTGCGAACCATATATGGTTTAAGGCAAGCTTCTCGTAGATGGAACATCCATTTTGATGAGACAATCAAAGAGTTTGGTTTTATTAAAAACATAGATGAACCATGTGTCTACAAGAAGGTTAGTGGGAGCGCGGTAACATTTCTTGTATTGTATGTGGATGACATACTTCTTATAGGAAATGATATACCGATGCTGCAATCAGTCAAAGTATGGATATCGAAGAACTTCACCATGAAGGACTTGGGAGAAGCATCCTATATTCTCAGTATGAAGATCTATAGAGATAGATCTAGAAGAATGATAGGTCTTACCCAGGGTACATACATCCAGAAAGTGCTTAAAAGGTTTAGCATGGAAAACTCCAAAAGAGGTCTCATACCGATGATCCATGGAGTGTCCTTTTCCGGAAAGATGTCTCCTAAGACACCTGAGGAAAGAGAGCGTATGAGTAAGATTCCTTATGCTTCAGCAATAGGATCTATCATGTACGCGATGTTGTGTACTAGGCCTGATGTTGCTTATTCAATTAGTGTGACGAGCAGATATCAGTCCAATCCAGGTGAAGACCACTGGAAAGCAGTGAAGAACATCCTTAAGTACTTGCGAAGGACTAAGGACATTTTTCTTGTTTTTGGTGGTGAATCTGAGTTGAAAATAGAGGGTTATACCGACTCTAGTTTTCAATCAGAAAGTGATGATAGAAAATCCATGTCAGGGTACGTGTTTACTCTGAATGGTGGTGCGATTAGTTGAAAGAGTTCCAAACAGTCTACAACGGCTGACTCCACAGCGGAAGCAGAATATATAGCTGCAAGTGAGGCTGCAAAAGAAGCCGTTTGGATGAGGAAATTTCTTTCCGAGTTGGGAGTTGTTCCTAGCGTTGAAGAGCCTATTGTGTTGTATTGTGATAACAACGCGGCAATAGCACAAGCCAAGGAACCTAGGTCTCATAAAAATTCCAAACATGTCCTGCGGCGCTTTCATCTGATTAGGGAGATTGTTGAAAGAGGAGATGTCAACAGTCGAGAGAGTTGACACACATAACAACATAGCAGACCCTTTAACAAAGCCACTTTCTCAAAGTCACTTTGATCGTCATAAAGACAAGATGGGTATGAGATACCAGAGTGATTGGCTTTAGTACAAGTGGGAGATTGAAAGAGATGTGTCCTAAGTCCAATCATGTATGAGGATTTAGGAATAACTTTTATGTAATCTGTTTTGATTTCATTGATATTAATAAATGACTTGTTTTGGTTTTATAGCGGGCTTTATCTATTTAAGTGTTTAAATAAGATACACCATATTTTAGAGTAAAGCTTTTTATGGATTATGATGAGATCATAATAATGAGACATAAAAGATGATAACTCTGAACTTAAATATTTCCGGGTCGTAGTATTACTAACTGGTAATTAGTAATCCACAAAGATCGGTACATACTATGTTTGCTTCATTATGAAGGATGTCTGTTCTCATAGACATTTGTGTGGTGACACTATAGCTAGTATGTAGGTGCTTATTATAGAATAAGTTCACTGAACATGACTCATACAGCTGAACAACTGATGGAGTTCACTCACGTGTCAGCAGTTGTTCACATAGTGATAGTTGTACAAGTATCCTTAGACTTGAGGTCATCATAGTCATCTTGTGTACACTAAACTATGCTTTGGTTTAAGTTCTTAGTCTCCAGGGATAATTATAAGGGCTCTACTGGGTATAGGAATTTGTACACGAAGATAGTGTATGATCAATAAAGGATCTACCCCTTCCAGTGAAGGAAGAGAATGTTCAATGCTTGATCCACTTATGCTAGTTCAGGAATCTCTGGCCAGAGTGAATGAAATTAGAAAGGAGTTTCTAATTTACATTAATTAGAACTAAGCATAGTGAATGGGAAAGCATATGATTAAATAAGATAGGCTTGACACAAGTTCCATGCCTTGTATTTAATCGTGACATTGCAGGATAGAAGGAATTGATTGTACGGTAACTATTCACTGAATGAGTTCTTGGTATTCTAAGCAGTGAATTCGTATTATCCGGATAGTCGCGATATGCTGAGAAGTATCCCTCACGATGTAGAATAAATATGATTAATTAATTAATCATATTTAATGAATTAGAGAATTTATATAAATAATGATAAAATAGTTTCATTATTATTTATTTCTACTACCAGCTTAATATTGAAACTACAGGGTCACACCATAAAAGAGAATGAATTAATGGTGGAGGAATTAATTAATAATGGCAGATAATTATTTATTTATGTAATAAATAATTAATTGGCAAATTTAATAATTGATTAAATGAGATTTAATTGATTATAAATTAATTAAGAAAAAGTTTTTAATATTATTAATTAAGAATTTAATTTTTGGAAATTAAATCAATTGAGAAAATTATTTCTAAAGTGTTTAGAAAAAGGATTAATAATTAAAAGGTGTTTAAATTATTAGTTAATTGGTTAATAAGAATAAAGGGTTAATAATAATAATATTTTATGGGAAAATTTTCAGCTGGAAATTTTGCCTATAAATATACTATTATAAACCCTATTTTTGTTTTAACCTAAAAAGTTAAGCAAAACCCTAATTCTCCCACCCATTCCTCCTCCATTACATTGATCTCTTGGTGAATACCGGTGGAGTGCTTCACACTTGAGGAGCAGCTGCTAGGGATCTCCGCTCGTCGTTCTTGGATCGCTTTTAAAGGTTAGAAATCGATCCCATATGATTTAATCACGATTTGTATGCCTTTATTTGGATTTTATATCAAGAAAAATGTTTTACCATGCTTCCATGATGTATAAAATCCTACACAAGCAATGCAGGAAGAGTTAAATAAATTTGAAAGAAATAAAATCTGGACCCTAGTGCCAAGACCAAAGAACAGATCTGTTATTGGTACAAAGTGGGTGTTCAGAAACAGAACTGACAGTGATGGCATAATTACAAGGAATAAAGCAAGGCTGGTTGCAAATGGATACTCTCAACAGGAGGGAACTGTGCAAATGGATACTCTTAACATGAGAGAATTGATTATGATGAAACATTTGCACCAGTTGCTAGATTGGAAGCCATAATGATATTTTTGGCTTATGCTGCTCACAAAAAGTTTACAGTCTTTCAAATGGATGTGAAAAGTGCTTTTCTTAATGGAGAATTGGAAGAGAAAGTATATGTTGAACTCCAGGCTTTGTAGATCCCAAATTTCCTAATCATGTCTACAGGCTTGATAAAGCACTTTATGGCCTTAAGCAAGCTCCAAGAGTATGGTATTAGACATTAGCTCGGTTTCTTCTGGAAAGTGGATTTAACAGAGGGACAATTGACAAAACTTTATTCTATCTCAACCATGGAAAAGTCTTACTTTTGCTACAGATATAAGTTGATGATATCATTTTTGGTTCTACAAATGACAGACTTTGTAAGAAATTTGCCAAGCTAATGCAGTCAAGATATCAAATGAGTATGATGGGAGAACTTAGCTATTTTCTGGGCCTTCAAGTCAAGCAGAATGAAGAAGGAACTTTTATTTGTCAATCTAAGTACACCAGAAATTTGGAATGCAAGATTGTTCAAGTGCATCCACTCCTATGGCCACTACAACAAAATTAGATAAGGATACTGGTACATCTGTAGATATTATTGATTACAGAGGTATGATTGGCTCACTACTCTATCTAACTGCAAGTAGATCTAATCATGTATGCTACCTGTATTTGTGCAAGATTTCAGGCTGATCCAAGAGAACCTCACATAGTAGCTGTGAAAAAAAATTTCAAGTACCTCAAGGGTACAGCTGAATTAGGATTGTGGTATCCTAGGGAATCAGATTTTAAGCTAATAGGTTACTCAGATGCAGATTTTGCAGGATGCAAAATAGATAGGAAAAGCACTAGTGGAAGCTGCCAATTTCTTGGAGGCAGATTGGTTTCTTGGTTTAGCAAGAAACAGAAGTCAATTTCCACATCAACTGCAGAAGCTGAATATATTGTTGCAGGAAGCTGGTGTGCACAGATTCTTTGGATGAAGAATCAGTTACTGGATTATGGGTTAGAATATTTTAAAATCCCTATTTAATGTGATAATCAAAGTGCTATTGATATGACAGGTAATCCAGTTCAACACTCAATGACAAAGCACATCATCATTAGGTACCACTTCATAAGGGAACACGTGGATGAAGGTATAATGGAATTGCATTTTGTTCCAACATATCAACAACTAGCAGATATCTTCACAAAACCACTGTGTGAAGCTACTTTTACAAGATTGGTAAATGAACTTGGAATGGTTTCAGGTTCTTTCTTTAAATCTGTCTAGTTTATGTTCTGATATATCAGACTTTATGATCAATATTTACAGATATTACTATCTTTGTGTATTCTGTGCTTAAATTGAAATTTGCTTAAGTGTTGATTGTTGTCTGATGTGAATTTCTAAACTCTGATAGTGATATGAATGTTTCTGTGACTATTCAATCCAATGAGGATAACTGTGCTAGATGCTGACCTAGTAGTCTTTAAATACTAAAGATCCCATGTTTAAAGTAATTGTTTATGTGGAAATCTATTTACACAAGCAAATTCTGATATTGATCTTATTACTAAGTTAAAAACTAGAATAGTGCTTCTTATCTATTAAGTTTTGATGTTAGTAAATCTGATGGATGTACTTAGTGCTGATAAGCCTCACTTATCAAAAGAAAAAGAAAAGAAAAGAAATAAATATCAGGTACTCCTTTGAGATATAGAGTAAAAATGTGGAAGGAAAGACCCAAGTGCATTGCTGGTATTAAATAATATGCATTAGAAAAGCAAAATAATATTTTCTTGGTGACTTTTCACATTCTCTGATTACTGGAGAAATACTCTGATAACAACATAAATTCTGATAAGCAGTCATGACTCACTTACACTAAGAAGCCACTGTAAAAAGGAATTTCAAAAGATGCATAAAATGAGCACAAAACAGTTGAGGTGGACTCATGCATGAACTCATTCTATAGTAGACTTCAGAATAGTGACATATTTTGAGCAAAGTTCTTAGTTATGCCTTATTTCTAAGATGTACTGAAGTGAATCAAACTTTACTCTTTGTCTGATATTTAGCTTAATGCACACACATACACTCCATATGAATGATGAAAATTACTGTGGTGATAAATGTTGTTTTAGATGAACAGTTTAAGTGTCAGTTGCATAAATTCTGAGGACAAGTTCTGATGGAAGTTCTGATGATTAAGTTATGTTGAACCCATATCAGTATTCGTGTGAAGAATTACAGAAATAAACATTCACTTTTCGAGTAAAGGAGCCATATTCCGATGACTTTTAAATTCTGATAATAATCAAGTTCTGATGCTGACGTGGCAGTATTTATTTACTTGGTTTATTTGTTAAGTCATTACTTGAACGGTCATATTTTCTCAGAATATTGGTTTGAGTGAGATAAATCAGTCATAATCATTATGGGTTAGTGGTTAACGTGTATGTCCTAAAAAAACTGCATGTGCACGGTAATTATTGCTTATTTTATGTGCCCATAAACTCCTGTTCTAACAGTTTATTGACTGTTCACATGGTGCTAGGTGTAAAGTGTATCCCATGCTTCAAAAATACAACTGTTGAGTGGAGAGAGTATATATATGAGAGATAAAAGATTTTCTAATCTTTTACTTGCTTTTCTATTCTAAATCTCTTTTACTTTCTTTCTCTCTCTCTCTCTCTCTCTCTCTCTCTCTCTCTCTCTCTCTCTTATTTTCTGAAGTTGTTTTTCTCTCAGGACTTTTGACAAACACTTTGCAAACATTCTCTTATTCACTTAATTTCTTACAGAGATGGCACCAAAAGACGTAATTTTGAATGGGGCTAAGTTTGTTCCTAATAACTTCTACGCTATTCTTAGCAAGGCAGAAGCCCCATCAGAACTTCACTTCATTCAGGACTTTCTTACTAGTTCTGATATTGGGTACGCTTTGACCCAACCTGATGCCGTCTCTGGTACTCAAGTGCTGGAGTTTTGGAGAAGCGGAGTATATGATGATGGTGGTGCTCAAGGGTCCCCAAGTATTATTTTTTCATCAAGGGAGGATGAGCATATTGTGACATTGGCCACGGTTCGACAAGCACTTCAGCCTGCCTGAGAACTGTGTTTATTCTACTGTTGAGGAGCTAGTTCTTCAAAACATGATGGCCAGTCTGGGGTATGAGAGGACATTGGCAAAGCTGGGTCAGTTGAAGAGATCTTACATAAGGAGGGAATGGAGTTTCTTCTTTGACTGCATAACCAAGGCTTTTACAAACAAATGTTCTAATTTCGATGCAATCCCCATATTCAGCCAACAAATCGGGTATGCTCTCATTAACCAAGCTGATTTTGATTATGCAAGTGCTGTCTTAGGTTTCATTGGGGATAGAATGACAGAAGACAGAAATACTGTTTACTTTGATGGAATTCTGTCAGCGTATTTATAGTTTTTGTTGTGATAATAAGCCCCAATCAGCTAGTGAATTAATTCCATCATTCAGACTAGCTAAAAGAGCTTTTAATGACTTATTATCTACTGCTAATAAGAAGGCTGTGTTAAGACCCCTCCAAGTTCCTTTATCTGTCAAACAAGCCTTAATAACCTATAATCCAGTTAAATACACTGAACTATATCTTGATGTCCAACCATCAGAACCTCAACCATCAGCACCTACCACCTCTACACAAACAAATCAGACTTCTCAACCTCAACCTCAACCATCAGCACATCCTGAGAAATCTTCATCTTCAAAACCAAAGAGGACAAAGAATGTACCTCAGTCTCAATAGAAGAAAAGGAGAATTATTCTGTGAGATGAATCGAATTCTGAGGAACAGGTTCCTATGTCAGAACCTGTTGTTGTAGAAGCTGAGAAGGTCTCTTCTCAGAAAGATACTGTAACTCTCAAAAGGCTTAGAAAGCTAAATCCTGATGGTAAAGCTCCTACAGTGTCTCCACCCTTGAAGAAAATGAAAAAGCAAAGAGCTCACAGGGACATAATTGAGTCAGATTCAGAAGATGAGGAAGCAGCTAAGGAAGGGGGTCAGGAATCTCTAAACCCAACAAAACCAATTGTTATTGAATCACTTCCTTCTGCACAACCAGAAACTGCTCAAGACAGAGTGTCTACACCTCCTGTGTCACCTATAATTGAACAAGTACATACTGACAACCCAGGTACAAGTGCTAAAATTGATATTCATAACTTGATTGTGCCTGAGGTTCTGTACTTGGAAGCTCCAGCAACTCAATTCACTCCAACAACAACACCAATTCAAGATGCTGATTTCAATGAAGATGTTCCAACTACACCAATTCTGAATCTGGATAATGAGAATCAGACTTTAGGTGGGCATCAAAATTTGGCTGTTGATCAGAACTTAGTTGCAGATCAGAATTTAGAGGATGATGTTGAAACCTCGATTGCCTCACATACTGCTGTTCTATCAGAGGATGCTGATACTGCTGGATCTATAAGTTCTGATGCTGATAATGCTGAAACTACTGGTGAAGCTGCTCTAATTTAGATGCTGATGCAGCTGGTCCATCAGGACATGCACCTCAACAAATAGTTAATAAAGCTGATTTAGTCAAGAAGTTTGTTAGAGGGGAAACACTAGTACCTTGGAGTGAAACTCCTAGAGGAAAGGAGTGGACTAAGGAATGGAACACAGTTAGTTTTGTTCCTACTGAAAAAATTCTTGCTGAGCATCTGGCAAAAGCTGATGAAATGCTGATAAATGATGATTTCAAGGCACAGCTGAGAGTTACTGCATTGAGTACTAGGCACCTTCAAGGTCAACACTCAACAACTCATGCCAAGGTGAATAAAATTCAAGAAACCTTGATCCAGCAAGATATGAATGTGAAACTTGAAAAGAACAGATTTTTCAAGCCTGCCTTTGACAAAATTGCCTACATTGAGAAAACTCAGGAGAAGCAACAAACTCAGATTGATGAAATTCTAAAGAATCAAGCTTCTCAGCAAACTTAACTCAATGAGATCCAATCCTCAGTGGAATTGCTTGTCTCTCTTCTTTTACCTGCTGTTGCCAAAAAGGGGGAGAAAGTGATTAAGTCCAAATGCAAATCTATTCAGACACTGAAGGGAAAGGATGATGGAAATGATGACCAGGGAAACTCTGATAAGGGTAGAGGTCAAGGTCAAGGCAAAGGATTTTCATCAAGTAAAGCTAGAATTACAAGTCAAGGAACAAGTTCTGATACTGGGAAAAGAATAAGTTCTGATACTGACAAAAGGATAAGTTCTTGTGAACATCTGGAACTTGATGAAGAGATTTCAAAGAGATTATTTCTTAAAGAAAATCCAGGAATGAAATTTAAGAGTCTAAAGGAAGAAGAAGCTAGACTCAAAGCAGAAAGTGTCAAGACAAAATCTAAAGATTCTGTTGTTGAAAAGAAACTTCCAAAGCTTAAGGGTATTGTGATAAAGGAAAGAACAAATTCTGAGGCAACCAAAGCTAAATCACAAGTGGAAGTAGATCCAAGGTCCAAGGTCCAAGGGCAAAGGAAAAGTTGATGAACCTATAAAGGATTATATGCCAGTCATGGATGAAAAATAATTGATGAAGAAGATATTAGTCTTACTCTGATGAAAAAGAATATTTCTCAAACAACCTCTGACATGGCTCATGTTGTTCAGAGTCAAGACTTAGTAAAATCTGATATGACAGTGAAACAAGCAACCTCTGACATAGCTCAAGTTGGCTTGATATCAGAAGTTAAGGAAAAGGAAACCTCTGACATTGCTCATGTTAAACCTTCAAAGATACTCCTACCAGGATTCACCAAAGCTCAACAGACTCAACCTTTGAAGACTACATCAAGTGGTTTTGAAGCAAGAGTTGTTACAGGAAAGGAAGCAAGAGATAAATCTGGATTGGGTAGTTCTGATGAAAGGAGAATACACAACACTATCAATGATCCAACTTCCTTAAGTGAACCAGGAGTAGGAGCAACTCCTGAAAGATTGAATCAACTTGAATCTGTACAAATGGTTTACCATTCTGTTTTGAAAGAACACATCACGTTATATTTTATGATAGATGGTAGGGTATTCCATATTAGGAAAAATGCTATTCCACTGAAGTATTTTGAAGAACTGGAACATGTTCTATTCCTACTTCAAGTGAAAAATAGATTAACAGATGGTGCTGCAGGTTATTTAAAGTCACAAATTCAAAGACAGAAGAAGCTTTACTCTGTAAAGTATGACAACCCATACTTTCCCAAGTACAGAGATCACAAAGGTGATATTGTTGAAATGAAGCCTAACAAGAATTAAATAGGGGGTTGAATGTAATTCTGGCTTCTTTTTAATTTTTAAGAGCAGTTCTTCAATAAATATATATAGTTGTGTTTGATTTAGCAATGGTGCGGAATAAAAGAATTATAGAAATCAAAACACAAAGTATTTAAATACAAGTACTTAAAAACTTTATAGTGGATTGAGCTTTTCCACCAGAGATATATATTTAGTAGAGAACCCTGTGTTACAGAACTGTACACTGCTGCTTACAAGTTGAATCTACAAAATCCTGAGAAATTCTTTACAAATTCTACCTTATCTATTTCTCTGGTAAATTGCTTGCTAACTTAAATACAATTCAACTTGCTACTATTGGTTTATATATATCACCAAGTTACATGATAAGAAGACAAACAAATAAGACAAATTATTTCTAGTCTAACTTCATGCTTCTTCACTTCTCTTTCCAGCATCTTTGAATATCTTCAATTTAGCATAGAAATGGAAATGCTTCTTTGTTCTCTAAAACCTGAATTAGGCTGCCACATTCCATTTGCATACAACCAACGCATGTGAATGTCAAGTCACTATCAACAACTCTTTTGAATCTGATCATCCGTTGAAACTCAGATTGATCATCCGTTGAAATTCAGGTTAATCATCTGTCGAGACTTATGTTGATCATCTGTTGAAACTTTGTGAATCATCCTTTGAGATTGTCTTCTTGGCATTTGACTCTATTTTATTTATACAAGATTACAAGGTGTTAGATATATTTATCATGTCATGTCTAATATGATTTGTGTTTAGTTTTCAGATCTTACTTAAACAGGACAAATCAGTACTTAACTGGAAATCAGTACTTATATTGAAGTCAGGACTTAAGATATCAGAACTTAAGTTGTCAGAACTTAAATTATCAGGAGATATTTATCAGGAGATAATATCAGGACTTAAGGAGACTTTCAGATAAGGAAGGCGGCTGATTGAAAGGAAAGAAGATCAAGACAAACATAAGAAGAGATATGCATGGAGAAGGAATTCTATGAAGAATAAAATACTTGGAAGAAAAGATAACTGACTGATATATTTTAGGAAGCAGAATTATATTCGATATCAATTAGAATATTATCTTGTAACTGTGTAGTATATAAACACAGACGTAGGGTTTACACTATATGTGTTATCATTATCGAAAATATTATTCATTGTAACCCTAGCAGCTCTCATGATAATTTGTTCATCACTGAGAGAGGACAGTTCCATATTGTAATAGAGTTTATTGTATTGAATAAAATCTGTGTTCAGTTACTTGTGTTCTTAATTCGATTTGATTGTGCTAAACACTGTATTCAACCCCCTTCTACAGTGTGTGTGACCTAACACAAGGTATCTAATATTTACAATTAACCAACCTATCTTGCATATCAATCTAGTAGTCAACATGACTTAAACATTCTACAACATCTAGTTCACTAAGTTACTTAGGTATGCAAAAATGTGCTACTAATCTTATTATTACATAAGCTACTCTTTCAACGGATGTTGAATTGATCATCCGTTGAAAGCTATAATTTCACTTAAATAGAATCTACTAAGTGTTATGTTCAAGTTATCATCAAGTACACAACATATTCCTAACAACTTTCCATGCTAGAAATTCAAAAGAAAGATATAATGATGTTTATATTAAGGAAAAATTATTAGAAAAACATGCTTATCTAGAGAAGGAGCTAGCAAAAGAAAGAAAAGTCATTAAACTTTGGACTAACTCAGGAAAGTCAACTCAGGAATATCTAGAGAATGGTTGTTGGGGACCAGGATTAGGATATTCAACTAGATCTAATTCTGATAAGAAAAGTGGGTAATAAACTAAGAGAATAGAACCAATAAAAACTGATAGCAAGGTCAAACTGAACAAGGTTCAAATAAAGACCATTAAGTTTAATCCCAGTGTTAATACTGTTAGGACAATCAATGAGGAAGGTACAAGCTCAACACCTAGATCAAAATTAATTACTGATAAGAGTGAACAAGTTCACACAAATTCAGTAAATATTGGTTCAATGACTCAGAAACAACTTAAGCAAAAGCTAAAGGATCTACACATGAAAGACAAGAGGAAAAGGTCTAGGAAAAATATTAATGGCAAGGTAGGTGTTAATAATAATGGATATTATATAACTCCACCTAATGCACCTAGGAAGACCTGTTCAAACTGTGGTAGCACTAATCATCTTGCTAACTCTTGCAAGAAGAATAAAAAGATAAATGTTGTTTCTTCCAAATCAGAGTTTTGGAATAAAACAATTATATATAAACCACAGAGTCCTTATTTTCATTATGGAAGTGTTTAGCATTCTATTTATACATGTAAAGAGTATTACAATTTTTATTATGATTATTATAAACTGAAACCCTCTTTAATTAAAGAAAAATTTATTTCTGCATGAATAAATACTGATAGTAAGGATGTTAATATAAACTCTGATAAAAAGTCTTATACTGCATATGTTAACAAACTTAAAAAGGCTAAAGGATCCAAACAAGTCTGGGTCCTTAAAGACACTAACTGATTCAAATTACTGATTGCAGGGTGACAGGATGAATGCTCTGGTCTTGGACAGTGGATGCTCAGGACATATGACTGGTTATAAATCCCTGCTATCAGAATTTAAGGAGAAGGTTGGCCCAAGCATTTCTTATGGAGATGACAACTTATGATAAATTTTGGGATATGGCAAAATGAAAGTTGGAAATGTCATAATTGAAAATGTAGCTCTAGTTGCAGGACTCAAGTATAATTTGATTAGCGTGAGTCGAATCTGTGACAGAGGTTACCAAGTCAACTTCTATGAGGAGCATTGTGAAATTTTCAGTAAGTCTGACAGCAAGATTGCATTGACTGGTGTAAGACATGGTAGTTTATATGAAGCCAGGGTCTCCACAAGTATTGATAATTTAAAAGTTTGTATACTGAGTAGAGCATCTGTGGAAGACAGCTGGAACTGGCATAAAAGACTTTTTCACCTTAACTTCAACAATATCAATGAACTTGTGAGGAAAGTTCTTGTAAGAGGATTGCCCAATGCAGTTTTTACTCCTGATGGCTTATGTGACTCATGCCATAAAGCCAAGCAAAAGAAAACTTCTTTCAAGAGTAAAACTGAATCCTCCATTCTTGAACCATATCATCTACTTCATATTGATCTCTTTGGTCCAGTGAATTTTATGTCGATTGCCAAGAAGAGGTATCCACTCGTAATTGTTGATGAATATACAAGATACATATGGGTGTATTTTCTGCACACCAAAGATGAATCTCCATCCATTCTTCTTATCATGTGAGGGAGTTGGAAAAAGGATCAACATACAAAGTGAAGATCATCAGAAGTGATAATGGAACTGAATTCAAGAATAGCTCTATGGAAGAGTTCTGCAAACTCAGGGGGATAAAACAAGAGTTTTCTGATCCTGGAACTCTACAACAAAATGGAGTTGTTGAAAGAAAGAATATAACTCTGATAGAAGGTGCAAGAACCATGCTAGAGGAAACAAGATTGCCTACCTACTTCTGGCCTGAGGTTGTACAAACTGCTTGCTTTAACATTGATTAAAAAGCATGGAAAAACACTATTTAAGATGGTGAAAGGAAAGAAGCCAAATTTGAAGTTCTTTCATATTTGCGGTTGTAAGTGTTTTGTTCTCAAAACTCATCCGGAGCAGCTGACCAAGTTTGATCTGAAAGCTGATGAAGGAATTTTTGTGGGTTATCGGTTGACCATAAAAGCCTTCAGAGTTTACAATCTGAGAACAAGAACAGTCATGGAATCTATACATGTATTTTTTGATGATAAGAAGATAACAGTTCTAGAAGATGTAGATGACCATGACAAATTGAGATTTGAAAATGAAGTACCTTATGCTGAACTTTTAAATCCTGACTCTGATACAGTAAGTCCTGATATCACTCAAAGCTCTGAGGTTCCACAAAACAGTGGAAATACTTCTAACACTAAAGCATATGTTGAGGGGGAGCAACATGACTCAAATCCAGAGACTAATTCAAGTGATTCATCTCAAGAGACATCATTAGAAAGATCATCAGACTCATCTTCCTCAAATTCTGATGAGTTAAATACTGATAACAATGGGAACATTGATTCAGGGGGAGCATCAGGAAATAATAGTGGTACTAATCAAAGAAATAATAGAGAGTTTATGGATCAAGGGGAGGTTCGTCTTCAAGGAGTCAACTTCCATCTGCAATAAAATGGTCTAAGTCACACACACCTGACTTAATCATTAGAAACCCTGACAGTCGTATAAGAACAAGAAAAGTCACTCAGAATGAATGTCTCTACCATTCTTTTCTATCTCAAACTGAACCCAAGAAGGTTGAAGAAGCTCTACAAGATGCTGACTAGGTCACAACAATACAAGAGGAACTCAATGAATTTGAAAGGAATAAAGTCTGGACTCTTGTGCCAAGACCAAAGAACAGATCTGTAGTTGGCACAAAGTGGGTGTTCATAAATAAAACTGACAGTGAGGGCATTGTTACAAGGAATAAAGCAAGACTGGGTGCAAAAGGATACTCACAACAAGAAGACATTAATTATGATGAAACATTTGCTGCAGTTGCAAGGCTTGAGGCAATTAGAATCTTTCTTGCCTATGCTGCTCACAAGAAGTTTAAGGTGTTCCAAACAGATGTGAAGAGTGCATTTTTAAATGGAGAACTTGAAGAGGAAGTTTATGTTGAACATTCTCCAGGGTTCATTGATCCAAAGTATCCAGATCATGTCTACTTACTGGATAAAGTACTCTATAGACTGAAGCAAGCTCCAAGGGCCTGGTATGAAACAGTTGCTCTATTTATGCTAGAGAGTGGTTTTACAAGAGGTACAATTGATAAAATTCTCTTTTATAAATACCATGGTAAGGACTTGTTACTAGTATAGATATATGTTGATGATATCATTTTTGGATCTACTAATGATCAACTTTGGGAGAGATTTGTAAAGCTAATGCAGTACAGGTATCAAATGAGTATGATGGGAGAATTGAGTTCATTTTTCTGGGTTACAAGTTAAACAAATTGATGAAGGAATCTTCATAAATTAATCCAAATACACCAGAAATCTACTCAAAAGATATGGAATGCAAGAATACTCAACTGCATCAACTCCCATGGCCACTACAACCAAGTTAGATTTAAATACTCGTTCTTCAGTAGATATAACTAACTACAGAGGTATGATTGGCTCACTCCTATATATGACTGCTAGTAGACCTGATATCATGTATGCTACCGGTCAATGTGCAAGGTTCCAAGCTGATCCTAGAGAACCTCATCTATTAGCTGTGAAGAGAATTTTAAAGTATCTCAAAGGCATCATGAATCTGGGATTATGGTATCCTAGAGATTCAGACTTTAAGCTAATTGGATATTCAGATGTTGATTTTGCATGATGCAAAATAGACAGGAAAAGCACTTCTGGAAGCTTCCAATTTCTTGTTGGTAGATTGGTTTCCGGTACAGCAAGAAACAAAAGTCAATTTTTACATCAACTGCATAAGTAGAATACATTTTTGCAGGAAGCTGTTGTGCTCAAATTCTATGGATGAAGAATCAATTACTGAATTATGGGTTAGACTATTCTTCTATTCCTATATATTGTGATAATCAAAGTGCTATTGCAATAACAACAAATCCAGTACAACATTCAATGATTAAGGACATCAGTATCAGGTACCATTTCATAAGAGAACATGTGGAAGCAGGTATAGTGGAATTGGTCTTTGTTCCAACAGATCAGCAAGTAGCAGATATATTCACCAAGCCTCTCTGTGAAGCTACATTCACAAGATTGGTGAATGAATTGAGAATGATTTCAGGATAATTCTCAAACTCTGATAATTAAGTCTGCTGGTATTATTGAAACATGGTATCTTATTATTTGTTAGTACTTGTTAGATACTGATTCGTGTGCTAAATGTTGATGCCATGATAACATGCAAATTGTGTTAAATGATTTTATGTAAAAACTGCATAGTTGGACTACTGATCATGCTTACATGTTATGTTATTAGTTAAACTTGTTTTGACTAATAGGTTCTGTCACTAGTTGATAAATTATGATATTGGTCAACCCATTTTTGACTGATAAATCCTGATAGTTGTGATTATATGCTGATAATGGTTAAACTTTGATTGACTATTTTTATGAAGATATTGATTTAGTCAGTATTATAATTACAAGGTTGAAGCCCGCCTCAGATGGGTAATTTTTCATGGTTACAAATGTTTACACATTGAGTAAGGATTTGGAACATGTTCGTTTAATGCATAACTTTATTCTCGGAAACTGTGCATACAGTAACACACGTTTACTTGATTACTTTTAAAGTCAATTTTATATTTCCACGTGTCTTATTAAACTGAATGTGTCTAAATTAGTGGAGAAAAGTGTTGTATAAAATCAATTTTTGATTTTAGATAATACTTTACTTATATTCATTATCTTCTCTCTGCTACTTTACCCTTCTCAAAGCTATAAACTCTGAAACCCTTAACACTGTACGTAAATCTTTCTTGAATAATTAACCATGACTTCACCTGCTGCTTCTAAACCATTTGATTATGGTGGTGCAAAGTTTATGACTAACAACTATTCAACTATCCTGACTAACAACAACGTGAAAGTTGATTTTCACATTTTTTAGGACTTTCTTAGATCCAACGAGATTGGGTTTGCTCCCACAGCTCCACCCACAATCTCTGGTGACCAGGTGCTTGCTATCTGGAGGACTGGAGTATTTGATGATGGAGGAGCTAATGGATCTCCAAGCCTTGTATTTAAATTCAATACAACAAGGATTGTAATTCCTCAAACTGTAAAGGATGCATTATAGTTGCCTACTCATACCTTTTACACAAGACCGATAAGTGATATTGAGATGAGGAGATTCTTTACTGAGATTGGCTATGAAAAGGACTTAAAAAACCTTGGTCAATTAAAAAGGAATGGGCTAAGGAAGGAATGTAATGTCTTCTTTGATTGCATCATAAAGGCCTTCAACAACAAATCTTCAAATTTTGATGCCTTGCTCATTATGACACAGCAGATAGGGTACTCTCTAATTCATGGTTCACATTATCATTATGGTACAGTAATTTTGTCTTTTATTGGTGATAGGATAAATGCTGATAGAAATATAGTATAATATGCTAGATTTTGTCAGTTGATTTTTAATGCTTATTTTCCTAATACCCCTATCCCCTCTAATCAAATAGTGTTAGCTGTTTAAGTTGACAAAAGGGCTTTTTCCGACTTAATTTCACAAGATGAAAAGCGGTTGAATTTAGTTCCTTTGAGGTTACCACTAGTTGCAAGAAACTTGCTTTTAGCACGGCTTCCTAAGACTTATGGATTGTTTAACAGTCAGAGTGCTAAGCTGCAGGAAATCACCATTGGAAACCCCCCTGTAGCTCACCCCAACACAACAACTCAGTCACAACTCCAAACACAAACTCACCCACCAGATCAATCTCAGAAAGAAGCCACCTCAGGTGTCTCTCAAAAGACACTTGTTGTAAAAAGAAAGAAAGAATTGGCTAAAAAGCTACAAATCCTGTTGTATCTAAGCCAAAAGATGAAAGCATCTCAAGTTCCTCATTTTTCAAAACCTTCAAAAATTGTAAGGAGGAAACTTATACTTGCTGGATTAGAATCAGATTCAGATGAAGATAATGCTACCTTATCTTCCAGATTTCCAAACCTTTCATCTGATTCTTCTCCAAGTCCAGTTGTTCCATTAATTACAAAAGACACAGCTGCTGATACTGGTGCAAATCCCAGACCAAAGAAAAGAAGATTGATCAAATCTTATTACAATCTGCACTTGCTCCAGATTAAACAGGAAATTGCTGCGGAGACACATAGTGCATCAAATCCAAATTCTGATATCCAGTCTACTGCTGAGGCGCTTGTAGAACTGTCTCAAACTCCATTCACGCAATATCACAAAAGAGCTAGGGAAGTTTCTCATGAGCAAGTAAAAGCTAGTGTCAAGAGGTTGCAAGGGAAATGACTTTTTCCTAGATCAAACATACAATAACCTGTATCTCAAAGGGATAAAACAACTACATCTCCTGATCCAATCCCTCAAGAACCTGCACCTCAAAGTGGTGCAACAGGTTTTGAAGAACAAGAGCCTCTGAATGAAACTACTCAAGAGTCTATTACTGCAATTTTGGAGAAGAGTACACAAGAACCTGGTTGTCAAGGTCATCCAGCAACTCCTGATTCTTCAGCTACACAAGAACTATTGCATCAAAGTTGCAATGCAAGCCTTACTCCTGCTACAGTAACTCTTATCATAGATGTTGAAGGCAGAATTCATCCGTCTCAACTATCTACTGATATTTTATCAGTCACACAGAATCTGCATCTTTAGATTCACAAGGTATAAATACTGTTATTACTTTATCAACATTTATTCTAAATACTGATTCAGTCTTTTCAACATTTATTATATTTTTCATGATATAAATCTTGTTGCTATGATTACTTTTAAACCTTATTTAAGGACTATCTCTAGTTGTATGACCATGAATCACCCTTCTTTAGCCACCTCTTATTTTATGTAGGATAATCTTTATGAGCCTTTTTCTGTGAGATATGTGAAAAGATTGAGAGAAAAATAGAATTTAAGAGAGGCATGATCCTTCCTGGAAAAAGGAGAGGTAGATGAGAGATAGGATTTAGTAATCCTTGTGAGGAAGCTCTGACTATTAAAAGTCATGAGATGTATGGTGTGAGAAGTAATGAGACTACTTTAGAAGAATAGAGAGATTAACTTTTAATTTCTATATGTTTGCAGGTGTTCAGAGTACTAAAGAAATATATACTGAACAACAATCTGTTGAATCTCAAGAAAACTCTGATGTACTAAGGGCTATTATTCTCCTCGCAAGTCTAAGTACTGATACTTTCTTGCAGTCCATACATTCTACTATTCCACAATATGATACAATCCATATTTTTATTGAAAAACAGTCCATTTACTCTACTTTACCATCACCTGAAATAATCCATGTTATTGTTGACAACAGTCCATTCATAAAGTTTCATCCATTTCAGAATAACCACAACATGTTACAGGAACTGAGGTTCTGAAAGTTAATCTCGAAGCTCCAATTCATTTATCTACAATACTTGAAGATGTGGAGTTAACTGCTAAAGGTGTGGAAGCTTCTGAAGCTACTAGATCACATAATGCACTGATTCTAATTTCTACATGCTGAAGCCGGTGATGAAGTTCAACAATTAATGCAAAATTCGGTTGTTGTTGAATAATCTAATGATGGAGAAAAAGCTAATGTTTCTAATGCTATTATAGATCCTGAGGATGATCTTTTCTTCCCCGAAGATATGCCTATACATGTGAGACAACATAAATGAAAGAGTTATATGCTACGAAAGAAAAGGATTATTTTGATAATCTATGGAATGCTCATTGGAAAGATAATACATATCATATTTCCAGAACAAAAGCTGTTGCATATCTGGAAATAGCATGACAAAAGATTACAAATCCTGATATACTCAATCATCTGAAAACATCAACTTTAGTTGTCAAATCCTTACACACAGCTCATGAAGCAACTACTACTCAAATCAATTAGATTAAATAATTATTGATTGCTTCAAAGTTGACTACTCATCAAGAAATTCAGAAATAAATTTTACCAATAGTTGTCAGGCAAACTGAAATTGAAGCCAGTCAAACTAGATTGGAAGCTAAACAAGCTCAAATATCTGCTCAACTTACAGAAGTACAAAATTCAATGGAGCTGATTCTTTCTCTACTGCTTGGTGATGATGCCAAAAGGGGGAGAAAATTGTTAAATCTAAATGCAAACAGCTGACATTTACAAATACTGATGATGAAAATCCTGATGGAGGTAATAAGGGGGGACAGAAGGATAGTGAAAGGAGAAGAGGTGAAGAGCTAGTTGGAGTTAGTGGTTCATCAAAAGCAATCACTAGATTTCAATCTAGACAAGGTGGAGAGAGTAAGAGGAATGAAAAGAGAGTAAAAGATTTGACTGTGACTACAAATATGCAACAATCTTTACAAGTCATAACTGCTAATGAAGACCAATGTATTCTGGAGATAGAAGCTGGTGTTGAAGCAAGTCAATTTCTTTAAACTCTGAAATTTAAAGGAAGAAAGACAATTATATTCTACAAGGATCCAAAGATTCAATTATTTGACTCTGAGGTGAGTAGAAGATTATTTGCAAGAGAAAATTCTAGGGTTGATCTTGAACAGCTAAGGCAAATGGAGGAAGACTTCAAGAATTCCATGAAGACAGCAAATGCTGATATTGCTGTTATTTCTCAAGTACTTTATGAAGATGATCTTTCTAACATACCAACTAGAGGTTTAGTTATAAGGGAAATCAGTCAGGTAGAAGATCTCAGATCATAAGTTACTGTAACTGCTGACATGAAGCTTAAAGGAAAAGAGAAGATATGAGAGAAGTCAAAGATTTCAAAGTCTAAAGCCAAAGCTGTTGAAAAGAAGAAAACAATATCTAAGGAAACTAAATCTCAAATACTGATGGATCCAATCTATACAGTAGTTTAAGCTTATGATATTGAAGAAAAATATGAAGAAGAAGAAATCATCCAAGCTCATCAAAGAAGGAAGATTTATGGAGCTTTCTGAGCTGAAGAACTGGAATTAACCTCTGACATTGCTCAAGTTAAAGAAGCAGTTCAGGAAGAAGAGTAAAGTCCGATATTTACTGAAGCAAGATTGAATATGCATACTTGATTCCTGCATTTAGATAGTTTTGACATCATCAATTGGAACTTGTCCATATTTCCATAATGAACAAGTTAGGGGAGATTGTTAGGAGCAATTGATGATATCAAGCAAAAACTATTAGAAGTTCACATCAGAACTTATATCAATGGATGATGATATCGACGGATAAGGATATCAACGGATGATGATGTCAACGAATGATGTAATCAGTATTTGTCACATCAATTGATCTTCGATAAGAAAAGGAAACAGGAACTCAAGGCGGTGAAGGATTTTATCTCAGAAGCATTGTATAGGTTTCCTAGTTGTTAATAGAATATGATTCCTTATACATTGTGTAGCTGTGCTCTATATAAAACACAGATTAGGTTCATACTATATGCATTGCGACATTGTTATATCTTTCGTATAACCTAGCAGCTCTCAAGGATATTAGTTCATCCTTTCGAGAGAGTATGTTTTCATCCTTTCAAGAGAGTATGTTTGTAAAAAGTTTTTATCAGTTAATATAAAAACTGTTGATTCTGTTGAAGCTTTGTCGAATTGATTATATTAACTGTATTCACCCCCCTTTACAGTTGATTAAAGGCCTAACAATCCTGATGAACAACACCATCTTTTCCACATAGTGTAGTTTTCTTTGTCAAAGATAGGTATCTTGATACTGCTAAGCTTCCATGCACTCATACTTCCAAGATTTAATCAATTTGCTTTCAGATTTTGTATGATACCACTTGTTAGGTATGAAATGCACACAGGGGGAGGGGGTGAATGTATGTTTCTTGATTTTTACTTAAAAATTTTATGAATTATTTTTAAGAAATGAAGTTAAGTGTTTTGGCTTACTTGAACTTAACAACTATAGTACTTTGTGTTAGTGCTTGTGCCATAGAGACAACACTATTATGTGTTGTTTATGACATTTGGATTATTAATATTTATGTTCTACTCCCTCCATCTCATATTATGTGTCCACTTTTGACTATTATATAGTCAAGTTGACCATATTTTGACTGATGATTAAGATAAATTTATGTATCATTTTTAAAAATTAAAAAATACATTTTAAAGAGGATAAAATATATTTTCTAATGATATAAGTTTTGACATTTATTTAAATATATACTAAGTATAATTTGCGGTCAAAGTTTGAATAAGTTGACCATTGACTAGTCAAAACAGGACACATAATATGAGATGGATGGAGTATCGATTATTTTTTTAAATAATTTATTAAGTCTTAATTTACTGCGATATAAATATTAGATTAGTAAATGTCCTTAGAATATGATATGAATTCTATATATCTAAGTACGTGACGTAAAAATGAGATTATGTGAATATTATCGATATTCTTAAATATCCCTAGTCGAGCATTATTATTAAGGGACTAATAATAATGCATTAAGACTAGTGTGTTTGTTGACTGATGATCACATCTCATTGATCATAGGTATCGTGATACTAAAGTCGAAAACACAAGCATATATAAATATACATGGCGCTGGATGGACCCAATGTGAGATTCTACATGTCTGTTGTGTCATAAGTAATTCTCACAGTGATAATGATGTAATGGTCCTTCGACTTGAAATCATTATATTTCTACACGATGATTAATATACTTTGATTACATTAAAAAGTTGTCTTTGACCGGGTAATGATAAAAGTGGACTTTGGTATATTAAGAATCATGTGAGAAATATGAATGATCTAGAAAAGATTTAACCCTCCTAATTATTGGAGAGATATTATTGGCCTCTTGTGTGAGCTAGACTATGAAATGCGTGGCACCACGCTCAATTGTTGATTTGAAATGATAGTCCACTCATTGATCAAGGAAACCTGGATTAAACCATGAAGAGGATGACACATAACATGCCTCGAGTTTAATCTATAATATTTGGTTAAAGGGATTATATTACTTTATACATTATTCACGAAAGGTTTAATCGATCACCGATTTAATTATTATTACTTGGGTAGCAATGATGTATTACTAGATGTCATTCATTGTTTATAATTTAAATATGAGATATTTAAATTATTGCCAACGTAATAATAACATAAAGGGTCGCACAAAGAAAGCATGAAGGAATATTTAATTCAAATTCGGATTTGAATTAAAAAGAAAATTTGAATTATTTATTATTAATTAAGTTGGACTTAATTATTAGGATAAATGAATTTCGAATTTATATATTATTAAATATGAAATTCAGTTGTTATTTAATAATTGAGTTAAACTTAATTATTAAATAAATAGAATTTCAGATTTTAATAAACTTTAACTTGGATTAGGGATAGGACTATTTTTAGCCTCTCTATATAAACATCCTCAAGGCTAAAATTAGGGTTATATTTTTATTAGATAAAAACATAAAACCCTAGCAGCTAAAGGTGTGAAAGAGAGAAGAGAGAGGGGAAAACAGGTTCGTTCTTGGTGCTAGTACACGCCTCATCCGTACCAGCTTTCGTGTGGATTCCTCTAAGGCGTAGATCGTTGAGGCGGGATACGTGGTGTTTGGTTAAAGCTAGGATCTCCTTTTGACAACCAATCGTAAAGCTCTTTAAGGTAAACATCTCATCCATGAATTAAATATTATTTTTCGCATGGATCCTGCGGTGGGTTTCAGTTTATTCTGTTTTTACGATTTTATTTATTATTTTCACTGTGTTTTATGCCTCGAAACCCAACAATTTGTAGTGATAATCTATTAACTATAAAAGACACGGAAAAACAATAATCAAAACTGGCTTGACATTTTTTCAAAATTAATTGGGATGTGCTACAAATCTAAGTTCTTGATATTAATAAACTTAGCTTCTACTTGAGAGAATATAAGAAAATCTAAATTATTTTGTTATAATTGGAACAAAGGACCTGTGACATGCTTTATAGAATAACATGCACAGTTTATAGAGATTGCACTAAAATAGACTAACATATTTTTTAAAGCTCTTTTGTCTATTTCTATTGCAGGTGCTGCATATCTGCATACAATCTTTCAGATCTGCTACACTTTTTTGTTCAGTTCATCTTGACCCTTGATCTTGTACTCTTCAAGTGATATTTGTAGACTTTCCATTTTAATGATAAAATGATTTGTTGACTGGTAATTTGAAATTTTCATGATAGATGCATTTTGTAAGTGAAACTGTTGTCGAGTTCTTCTAAGTACAAAAAGCCTTATCGGCATTTTCACATCTCTGCATATATTTGAATTGTCGACATCCCCACATCTCTACATGCATTTAACTTATCGATATCTCCACATCTCTACATACATTTGACTTGTCGACATCTCCACATCTTAACGTGTATTTAACATGTCGATATTTTTACTTCTCTACATGCATTTAAGTTGTCAATATCTCCACATCTCTACATGCATTTGACTTGTCGACATGCAAATTGATTTCTCTAAAGAAAATGACTTCTCAACATGTCATATGACTTCTCTATAGATAAATGACTTCTCTATAGGTCAAATGGCTTCTCTATAAAATGTGACTTTTCTACAAGTTTTAATAGTTCTCGATATGCTTCTCGTTATTCCTTGATACGTGATTTCTCGACATTTAACTTAGCAGATTTTTCAATCTATAATATTATTCTTCTCCAAGCTATGTATCTTCATTCTGAGTCATGATCAGACTTGATCTTCCTCCATAGATTTATTCAAATTTAGTTATTAGCTTGTTGGTTGTTCACTGAAAAATATCCATTTTAGTCTTCTAATCATTCTTACACACTCAAGAAATATATTTACAGATTACAAAACTATTACAAGTCAACTAATTCTTAGAATTGTGAAAGTGGCTTAGTCTTGTTATATTAAGGCAAGCCTTGCAAAACAAATATCCATCCCTATTTGTTTGGTTGGTACTAAAAAATGAGAGTGAAAAAAGCGAGCATATTCATTACTAATTTGTCTCACTCCTGAAAAAGTAACACTTAGGTTGGTCAAGTGGGTTTCTATATATGTGAGGTGAGTAAAATATATTGGAAAAATGGTAGGTAAATTAATAAGAGTGCAAGATATATTAAAATTATTAAAAAATGACATACTTTCATAAACATTAACAAATGGAGTATAATCAGAAAATTATAATGATACAAACTAAATTGGTCATTATGAGGGTGTAAATTATTGTCTAATTTAATAAAACTTTTATTACTAATTTTCTTATTTTAGAAATATAGTTAATAACAAATAATGAAATGCACAATATTTAATATATTATTTATATTATATCAAATTTTAATATTTTATTTTTCCAGTATGACTCTCAGATTAACCCAAATCATTGTTCAAAAACTCAACCGTCTTAGCCAAGATATCGATCGAGTATACATACTCGAATTTATTCACGAGATGATTTTTTATTAATCGAATAAAACCAGCTTTTGAGTCTAACTCGTGTCAAACTCGGTCCTACTCGGATTAACATTAAAAAATCTAAAAATGAATAAATGGTAAAATAATATTGAACTAATATAATTATTTAATTATTTAATTATTTAAGAGTTTTATAAGATTTACTCATTCACCTCACTATTAATCTATATATTCCCGATTTCGTATAGAGTTAATGATTTTCATCTTTGTAATAACTATAATTAATGTTTTTTTCGTTATATAGGAGATGTATAAAATAATGGTAATAATAAGAGTAATATATATTGTCCTGGTTGGTTTCATCTTTAAATTAATATGTAATTATTTATATTACACATGTTTATACTAATAAATTAGTTTTATAAGTTAACTTTTTAATATATTTGATTTTTGATATAAGTACTCATTCCAAGTAATCCCGTATTAAACTGAATACTCTTAACTCATTAAACTCACTAAGTCAAACTTAATTAAACTGAATTATGATATTTAAAAATAAATCCAAATAAAGTATAAAGAAATATTTAATATTATAAAAAATATAAATCATAACAACTAAAAAAATAATATATATATATATGTGTGTGTGTGTGTTTTGCATAAATAACAAGTTGTCGCATTTTAAAATTTTATAGTAAAACCACAAAAACTAAATTAAAAAACATAGTTATAACGACTTGTATAATTCTGTAATATTTAAATGTGTAATTATAAAGTAATAAATTAAATAAAGAATTTTATATTGGTTTGGTCTCTGTGTTTTACTTATGATTATCTTCATGCGATTGTCGGGTTGCGATGATTGTTTGAATGATTATTTGTTGCTCCATAACATTTTGTTTCGCTTTTGGAAGTGATTTTATGACAAATTTATTTTCAAAAATATTTAGAATATCTTTAAAATTGTTTTTATAATTTTATAATCTCAATAATTATTTTTGGGATTTTATAAAATTTATAAATCAATATTTTGTGAATTATTTATTTTTAAATGATTTTCTGACTGTGTTTATTTGTAAAATCCGTATTTAATTTTGGGATTCTTCAAAAATCATGAAACTCATATTTTATTACGTTTACAATATTCTGAGAATTTTAAAATTATTTTGGTAATCTTAGGGATTAATCTTACTTGCGCGTTATTTCGTTTATTCGTTAAAAGCGGGTATACATCGTATTTTAAAAATTGTTTTAAATTTTCGAATTTTATGTATTTATAAACTTCGGGATATTTGTGATATTTTAAGACTGGTTTCGTAATTTTCTAACATTATTTTTGCGCACACCTCGGTCTGTTAGTCTCCAGTTTCGAGATAAACCGGGTCTTAGTATCTTTAATAATTTGCTATGCGTGTCAATTTTCTCAGCTAAGGGACGCGTGTCCCTTTCCCTTGTGCAACACTTGTTAGCATTTTTAAAAAAATAAGGAAAACCCAATACCCCCCACCCCCCCTCTCTCGGTTCACTCTCCTGCTCTCTTTTGTTTCACTCGAATATCCCCGTTCTCTCTTCCTTCTTTCGTTTTTCTCTCGCCGTGTTGCTTCCTTTTTCCCGATAATCATTTTTGCCGCCTGTTTCTCCTGTTTTGTTTCCGTTTTTCCTTCTTTTTGCCACCGTTGCCGCCGGTTTCCGGCGTGGTGGTGGTGGTGTGGGTTGTGTTCAGTTATACACACACACGCACACATATATATATGTATATGTGTGTGTGATTATATGCATATCTGTGTGTGTAATTATGTGTGACTGTGTGTATGTGTGAGTAGTGTGTGTGTGTGTTGCGCGGTGGCGCGTGTGCGGCACTGCTGTGCAGTGTTGCGCGATTGTGTTTTGTTTCTGTTGGGCCTTGTCCTCTTAGGTCATTGTGTTGTTGGATTGGACTGTTACTGAATTTTTGTTAATTTAAATTCCTTTTCTTGCAGCAATTTATTGATTACATTCGTGATATTAAATTGTTCGTATCAAAAATGATTTTTATAACTAATCGATAGAATTTTGCATTGGAAACCGAGAATTTATTGGGTACCCGCGAAATTTTGTCACCGTCCGCGATGACTTTTACGAGTGGACGATGGACCGTGATGATTGATATCCGAGTCCTAAATATTTTAAATAAATAAAACGATTTGTATAAATTATTTTCGGAGATAAATAAATATTTATGTGGCGATTCATATTGGTTTTGTTGGGAATCGACGTCGATTGATGTTTCGACGGGTAGGTCTATAAATAGAGGAGTCGCTGTAATTTTTTTCTAAAAATTATCTTTAAATACGAACCGATACTAACCGAACCCTAATTGTTATGTGTACTATTACGTGCGTTACTACGTGTATATTATTATTTTGCATATATGTGTGAATCGGGAAATCGTATCGTTGGGTAATGTGTTTAGTAAGGATAAGCCAAGCATAACCGGTCGTTTAACCTAGATTGTTTCGATTTTGTAGGTTCGAGTCGAATGACCCAGTAGTTGAAGTCAGTTAGAGTCAAGCCAGTGTTAGTGCAAAGCTTCGCAAGGCAAGTAACCCTGAACAAATCTTTTACAGTTCAGTGTATATAAATGATTGTTGATTTAAATTACATACTGGAACAAAAAGTTTTATGTTACGTATTCCCCATATTTAAATAGGTTTTACTAACTGATGTTTTGGGGAAAAGTAACTTCTAAAAATACCTATCTCTCGATTGTGATTAAACTGAACAGATTTTTGGAATGTGTGATGTGAGATAATTGTTTAAAAAGAGATACGTGTAACTGATTTTGAAAACTGGATAAAAACAAATCAAATGGTGGATGGCTGCGTAAGAGGTCATCTGAAACGGCCCAGCATGGTTGCGTAAGAGGCTAAGTCGGATGTGCGCACTGGTAGACCGCTTAGTCCAGCATAACAGAGGCCTTACTAGTCTCAGAGTTCCGGAACAAATTATGGTGGGGTAGACTGATCAGCTGTCCCTAGGATTCGTCCAATTTTTATATCTGATTTTGGTTTAATGGTTCCCGTAACGGAACAAACGATTTGTGGTCCCCGTAACGGGACAAATGATTTATGGGTCCAGTAATGGACAGTGATTTTGGAAAGGAAATGGCATGCTAAAATTGGACTCTGATATTCTAACACAGTACACTACAAATGATATTATTTTTCAGAGCATTCTAGTTTTGATATCCAGTTTATATTCGTTTACATGTTTTCGTAAACTAGCTTTGATATTTGTTCCAATACTGTTTTATATACACCGTTTTACTTGTTATTCATATAGAGGTACTGTTGAGCAATTGATTGTTCAGCCTTGCAGCTTATTTTGTACTTATTTATTGCAGATGTCTAGAAGACCAGGTCAGCATAGAATGTCAGCCCCCTCAGCCCCCTCCGGTCCCGGCTCCTCTGAGGTAGTTTGTATCAGACCCTGGGGTCTCATGAGTTGCTGTAATAAGTTAGGGTATCGGATCATGGAATAAGTTAGTTGTTGTGTTGTAACCTAAATAATACTTGAACCTGCATTCATCGGCTCCTGGTTTGGGGTCGTGTTTATATAATAAAGTTTATTTAGTAATTTGTAATTGTAGTTTGTTATATTTTGGTGATGTCAGCCCCTGACCCCGTGGTTGAGGCCGTCACAATAGTCACATAAATAATATAAAACAACATTTTATTCACTCAAAAGTTAAATTTATGAAAAAAGAATTTGATAAAAAGAGAGAAGGTCGCTTATCTTATAAGAATTTTAAAGTGAACTAAAAAGTTATATAGTATACATGGTAATAACATGAAATTTTGTAAGTAGCAAATGTAAGTTCGATTTTTATTAGAAATATCAGTTTTACCCTGTGTTTAATAGAAATTGTGTATGTCTGTCATTTTTATAATTTTTCAATACAAAAGACAAAATCGCAAGCCAATTAAATGACTTTTTTTATCCTTGTGGTGCACTTTAATGTATTATTTTAAAAAGCGCATTAAACGGACGTTTAAGTGAGGGTTTAAGCGGAATCAGAGGTAAAAATGTTTGGATTAGTGCAAAATCGGATAATTAAGCGTTTAGTAAAGTTTATGCGGGTTTAACCGGCTTTAAGGGAAATTAAGCGGATTTTGACCGTTTAAGGGGGTTTTGACCAAATTAAATGGGGATTAAAAATAATTAGAAAAAGAAAAATATTATTTTTAAAATAGGTGTAATTTGGTATTTTTAAATGTTACTTGTATTTTTTAAGTTCATTATGACTTTGTGAATGATCATTTTATTGGTTTATTATAATATGTGGATGTTATTTCTTTATTCAAAAAATATTCATTATTTTTAATATATATATATATATATATATAATTCGATTAATAGTTTACTTTTAAAACCACTTAAACGTTGGCTGTAGCGCTCAAGTGTAAGCGCTAAACGGCGATTTTACCGCTTAAAGCATCTCCAACGCTCCTCCTGTTAGGAATAATATCTACGTGACAATGAAATCTACCTAATATGTAAAATATTGGTCACTCGAAGTCCAACCGATTCTCCTCTTAGATATAATTTTAGATTACATAAAAAGGGCACGCTGTTGACTTTGCTTCCATCATCTAAAAAAATCCACGTCATTTTCTTGTTTAAAATTTCTTGTAAAGCTAATATAATGTGTACTTTTTATTTTTTAAAAATATAACATATCACTTCAAATCATTTTTAAATATTATTTAATTGTTAACAAAAATTTTAAAATATGATATAATAAACTATGTTTTAATTATATAATTTAGAATTTATATTAGTAATGTTTGTTAATTTTATTTTTTCTATTTTTAAATATGTTACATATTTATAATTGAAATATTTTTTATTTATAATATTTACTTAAAATATTTATATAAGTATGAAAATATAAAAAATATTTTTATTGAATATCTTTTTATTAAATACATGTTTTATTTTTAATTGTATTGATTAAAATTAACTTAAATTTATTTTAATTATATGTTTAAAATTAATAAAAAAAATATTTTGAATATATCTAATGATTATAATTAACACCAGATCAAATCCTTACAGATTCAATAAAATTGTAGATAATAAATTTTTTAGCTAATTGGTCGTTGGAGATATTCTATGCTCTCGGGTCCGTTGAGCTAAACTTAATGCAATATTTACAAGGAGAGAGGCTGGTGAAAGAAAACGCATGGATGGAGGAGGCCGATTACGTGGTGGGAGCACCACAATCCTCGGCTTTCCCATATTTAAAAAAATCAAACTGGTCAATATTAATAGGAGTAAAGTAATTAAATTAAAATATCCCTTCCCAGTTCCCTGTAATAATAGTGCCATCAAACTCTGTCTGATTAACAACAGAGTTGACAAAACTCAAGGAGCTCCGTAACTCCTCCCTCCATTTACTCAACCAAAACACACCCCTCAGATCTTCCTCCTCCTCAGGTTTATTTTCCTATACTCCCTCTTATATTCATCACCTTTTTCTTCTTATTATTTGTAGATTTCAGGCTCACAATGCTTGATCCTTTTTTTTTGTGTGTATGCTTTTCATTTCCTATATGTGATTCTTGATTTCCAGTATGCATTATGTTATACACATATCAGTTAATGCATCCTTTCTATGCTCTATATTTAAGAATATAGGATTATTAGTGATACTCATGAACAATTTGTTACTATCTTTTTTTTTATTTGATTTTACCACATATCTGTTTCACTAGATCTACCACTCAAAACCCCCCATCAATTTTCTCATTACTGAGTTTACATGATCACTGACATGTGTAATGCTATATAATGGTTAATATTCCTTTGAGTAGTGTGCCTAATTTAGTTAGATCATCATGTAGGTTCTCAACATAAAAGCTGTGTTTATCTATATATCTATATTTAAACAAAAAGACAGCAGATCAATAAACAAACCCAGAAATTTGGTCATAGGATACGATAACTTTAAGATACATAAGCCGCGGTAGCTATGTATAGGCAGTTTGATTTTAATTTTCAGCAATATAGTGCTAGTTTAATTATATAGAGTCAAGTCCTCAACTTTGTAGAAAGTGCAAGCAACAGCTATGTAGAGCATGTTTCTCGAAATGCTAGTGCGTGATTTACCTCCTAGAGCAACATATAATTAATTGAATTTTATAAGTTTCATATGGGGTAAAGCCTTAACAAAATTTTATACACTCTATTGAATTAAGTCACAAGAAGATGCTTGCTATATGAATAAATGGCCAGGCGTGCTGATCAACAATCTCACTGTTTGTGTGCTCATTTACTCTTTTATATTGTCATTCAAGAAAAATGATTTGATCAATGTATGGAGTCACGAACAAACAACCGTTTGAGCTAAGAAACACCTTCCATTCTCTGAGAAAATGGTCTGTATCATCCAACTTTTGTTTGTCAACATATGTAGGTTAATTTCGATATTAAATTGTAATTAATCATGTGCTGTTTCAAAGTGCAATTTAACTAGAGTGGCTTCAAGATAATTCTAAGTAGCTATATTTCATTCTATTTGTTGAATCCACAAAAAAAGAAAAAGTATTTCTGTTGTTAAGCCTTCAAGAGAAATAGTCTTTATCTGTGGAATTTTGAAAAGAAAAGTTAAGATAACATTAATATTGTCTTATCTAATCTTCACATAGGATGTATATTATCGTTTTTGCGAAGTTACTGGTTGTAATATTAATATATAGTTGTTTCTAGGTTGGGTTCCACGTCGTGTTGTTTTGCTCTGTGACGATGGGAGGTGCAGTAGCAAAGGAGAACTTACCTAAGGCTTTAATACCCGAGTCGAAGCTTGAGACTAAAATAGTTGAGGCAATGCAGCACAGAGAATCTGAAGGAACTTCCCTGAAATCATTTAACAGCATCATCTTGAAATTCCCAAAAATTGATAGCAGCTTAAGGAAATGCAAAGCTACTTTTCAACAATTCGGTTAGTGTGAAAAACTTTCTTATTTAATTTTTTGTTACATGTATCTGGTATTTGGTAGTATATTGATCTTTTTTTTATCATCTCACTAAAAACCAATTTTCTGAAGACCTTGAATAGGTGAAGTAATTCTGTGACAAGTGGGCCAACAGGCAACACTAAGTGAGAGACTAATTTTTTTTCCAGTTTTTGTATAAAGTCCAAAAATGATTGATATAGTTATAGTGAAATAATTAATTTCCTCCAGTGTACTTTCGCATCTTGAAATTGTTCTTCAACAGAGGGAATATGTGTTAACTAGTTTTGAACAGTCATCTAGATTTATCTCCACAAGTGCTTACCAAGAAGTGTACTTGTCGTTGTCCACTCCGTCATTTTTCATATTCATTGGTTTCATCTTGCTTTATATTTTCAAATTAGATGCCTGACATTATCTTGTAATATTGTCATTAGATGAGGATGGAAACGGTGTAATTGATCGACAAGAACTGAAGCATTGCTTTCGTGAGTTAGAAATCAGTTTCACTGATGATGAAGCTAACGATCTATTTGAGGCGTGCGATATTGCTGATGACACGGGCATGAAATTTAGTGAATTTATTGTGCTTCTTTGCCTCGTCTATCTTTTAAAGCAGGGTTCAACTGACCTTCACGCAGTATCCAGATCACCATAACACTATGTCTTGATATACTTCTTTTTTTAATCTGGCTTTACCTGTGATTTTTGAACTGCTGTTGGATATTGTGACTGACACAATACTTAGGACCTTTGCTTGAAATGGGATATACCCGTTGCACAAGACTCCTCCATCAACAGGGTTTCGTTAAAGAAGCTGATTCCAGGCTTATGACCTTCCCTCTTCACATAATTCTAGCTGTTGTTTATGATGTTAATTACTTAGTTATGCAATTATTGGATAAAAAAATGCAACTTGTAGCTTTTAATTAGCTTTTATCTTAGATATCAAAATTTTCCTTGTTTGCCTGTTTCTTTTGTAAATTATATCTTACCACTATTAAGGATACTAAACATGTTAACTTGGATTCTCCTAAAAGTTAAAACCCCTATGAGTTGTCGATATAATATTTTCCAGACACTATTTTAAAACAAAGAACCGGTTGGAAGCATATGTTGTTCTTTCATGTTTATTTGTTAAATTGATTATGGTGCATTCCTTAATGTTCACTAGAAATCCCGGATGGGGTTACCAGATCTGGAGTCGACATTCGAAACCTTAGTTGAAGCATTTGTATTCCTGGACAAAGACCATGATGGCCATGTTAGCAGGAAAGAGATGGTTGAAGCCATTAATGAGACAACATCCGGGGGACGTTCTTCTGGGCGTATAGCCATGAAAAGATTTGGTCAGCTCTTTTCTCTCTGTCTCGATACTCACACAAGCACATGCACTCTATTTGCAACACAAATTAGCATAAGTAGCAAAAGAGTCTTTAGCCATTCAACATGTCATTAGGTATTAAATGTTGATCTGGCAAGTCTCTACTTATAATCAGGCACGCCTTATTTTTTTCATATGACTCGAGCATATTAACATAGTACTGTTTGGACTAGAATGTTGACCAATTTTAGACATTTGTGAAACCAGCCAGCCAACCACTGAGACAACCTTTATTATTGTTGCAGAGGAGATGGATTGGGATAAAAATGGAATGGTGAACTTCAAAGAATTTCTTTTTGCGTTTACCCGGTGGGTTGGACTAGACAATGATGACGAGGAGGATGATGAAGCATAGAAGAAGTGAATCAAAATTTCAGCACCTCCATAGATCTGGGATTACAGCAGCAGAAGTTTTTACTTGAGTAATGAAATGAATCTTATTGTCACTGCACTATAACAATACCCTATTCTACTAAATCTCCCTCTCCCAGAACTTCTATTTTTGCCTCAGATTTTTATGTAAATATGATGGTTAAATTGGAACCTGGAACTTGATTTAGGAGGTTGTTAAATTTAGGGTCACACTTGTAATTTGCAATGTCTTTTCTGTTATATTACCAAGCCCCGTAACAAAGGTTGGGAGAGTGCAAGGGGATTTGAGAAATCTCCTCCAAGTCTGTGCTCTAATTTTTCTTATAAGAGTGTTTTGAATAGTGTTGGGTATAATTGGACGTGTAGGATAATATATAAAATTTGTTGAAGCTGTAAGAGTACCACAATGATAACAACTATTGAGGTTGTTTAGGACCTCCACCTCATCCATAAAATTAATATTTTACTTTGTCTCTCTTCCAAGTCATTTCAAACAATTTTTACTTCAAATTCACTCCAATGATAAATAACTCTTGCAAAATGATTAGCATTCATACTATCTTTATTTATCATATATAGATATAGGGAGCTGCAGAACAATTGTGGATGTGGGTCACGATTTCACTAAAATAATATTAAACAATTCTAAAAAACTGTTAGTTCAACTCAGACAACATTTGATAACTTCTCAAACAACCTGTGCCCATTTCAGTCAGCAAACAATCATGCAAACAATTTCCATTGTGGGTGCTCTAAGACACTGTACTTGGAGCATCTCCGATGGATAACTAATAGAATTATTAGCTAAAACATGATAAGTTGACAATTATGTAAAATTTTAGCTAGGAGAAGGGTGAAGACTCCAATGACATTATGTATAAATATGATATTAAAATTATATCTAAGAGATTTAATGGTTCGACAAATTTGACCAACCAAATGTGATTATATATATTTTTTGCTAAGGGCAAGTATGGTTGGAGTGCTCCAAATTTTACATAATTTCTAAATATTGTCACTTAGATGCCACTTAGACTCCACATAAATAATTTAGCTAAGAGTTTTGTATCATTGGAGACGCTCTTAGATGATAATGGCTATATTGGTTAGCTATATTTTAAAAGTAGTATGTTATTAAAATTTTATGTTGTTTATAAATAGAATATATTACTTCAATATGGATAATAAATGATTAGAAATCATTTTACAGATTTCTTACAGGTTTATAGTGGTTCAACAAATATAGTCAACATCAATAGGTTGGCTATATTTATAAATAAGGGGAATGTAGCATTAGAGATGGATTATTTTTAACATAATCTCCATATTTTTACTATTTATAATATGTGTTGGCTATGGGCCCAATATGACCCGCCGAGTGAAGGCCCGTTAGACGATTATACTACTGGGCCGAAGGCTCAATAGGCCCAGGAACCGAAGGCCCACAGAGCACCACAGGTCGAGGCCCATTATTCCTCCAACCGTTGGGATCACTCAATCAAAACGCCCTCTTTTTTTCTCTCCTCTTAATGATGAAGGTGCAACAGACGAGACATTAATGGGAAACCGGGTATAAAACCCCTGGGAAAGTAAGAAATTACACATTCATTCCCTCAAACACTCTCCACTTTCTTGTATTTTCTAAACCCACTTTACATCTAGACTCTTATTCTCACACCGAAGGTGAATCGGGGGGACAATCCCTCGCATTCTCTTCCCTTGTAGGTCGCAGCCGAAGGCGGTTCCTGAGTGGTCGAAGCCTGTTCAATCATTCCGAAGGAATTCTGGGCGTAACATTTGGCGCCGTCTGTGGGAAATACAAGAATCACTAACGAGTTATCGAGAAAATGACAAACATAATTTCTGAGCAAACGCCACCACCTGGTTTCCCTCCTCCCGACGTGGGACAGACGTCCACCCTAGTGGATGCTGATGGAGTCATCAAGTTGACTCTCGAAGAAGAAGCCTTGCTCCTAAAAATCCGTGCAGAAAAGTTAGTCGCGGAGAAGGGCAATGCAAAATATGATCAAGCAGAGAAAGAGGCAGAGGCCCGCGCTAAGCGAAGAGAGGCCGATGCACTATGACTGAAAGCCTTGCAGCTCCAAAGAGAAGAAATTGAGCTACAGGAGAAAGCACTATACGGAGCACTGCAGGCCGATGAACCAGAGAAAACCACCAAGCACATGAAAGATCGTAGGGGTATGATGAAGAAGATGAGTCTGACTCTGATTCGCACCCTAGAAGGAAGCGAACGAAGCAACATCTTTCATATGATTCAGACGAAGAACTTGATGGGTCCCGAATCAGACTCACTCGGCTGAAAAAGGCCATGTTTGGCGACATGCGGGTCGATCGAGAGCCGATTGTGACCGGAGAAATTGAGCAGTATCGACCCCCCAGGCGAGGAAAGGCAATTCCCAAAGATGAGTGAATTCAATGGAAAGAGTGACCCAGAGGACCATTGTGAAAAATATGAGTTGCTGATGATTGGAATGGAGCATAATGACACCGTGCTCTGCAAGATGTTCAAAACCTATCTGAAGGGATCCGCCTTGATGTGGTACAAATCCCTCAAACCTAGGTTCATCGGGCTGTATGAGCAGCTAAAGAGAAAGTTCTTAAAGTACTACTCGTATTTATGCCGAAAGGCGAAGGACACTGAGGCCCTGGTCCATTGTAGACAAAGGGCGAATGAAGAACTAGGGGATTATTTGGCTCGGTTCAAGGAATAAGCTGGAATGGTTACAAATCTAGACAAAGTCAAAGCTACGGGCTTCCGTACGGGGGGCTGGACCCCTACAAAGGTAAAAAGCTTCGCTCCTCCCTTTATGATTTCCCCCCTAAATCCCTAAATGATATATATGTGAGGGGAGAGAACATTCGTCAAAAAATGGAAAGTATTGGCGGATACAAGGACTTCCGCAGGGATGACCGCTCGAAGCAAGCAGAAAGATACGAAAGCTCAAGATCTGGCATTGACCGAAGGGATAGTAGGAAAGAAGGAAGGAAGGAAACAGATCGTGGGGCCGAACGACGCCGAGATAGTGATTCGGCCGTATTCACTCCTCTGAATGCGCCAATCTCCAAGATTCTCCATGAGATAAAGGGAAATCCTGGGTTCGTTCGACCAGCCAAGATGAAAGTCTCAAATCATAAGAAGAACCCCGACAAGTACTGTAATTATCACAGAGACAAGGGGCATAATACTGACGAATGCTATCATCTCAAAAAGCTAATCGAGTGAATGATCAAAGAAGGCGAACTTAATCAGTTTGTCCGAGATCTAAGAGATAGACTAGGGCCGAAGGATAACCAAGAGGTACCAGAAGCTGAAGAGCCCGAGCAAAGAGACATAAGGGGCGAAGTGAAGACAACATCTGGGGGCAGTGTGCTGGACAGGGATAGTAAGACAACCAAGAAGAAGTATGCCCGGCAAGGATACAACCTCTATCAGTTCGGCCGGTCGAAGCCCCACATGCCCATGACTCTTAGTACAGAAGATTATGAAGACGTTATTCGCCCACATGAAGACCCTCTTATCATCAACCCTATCATTGGGTAGAACAGGATTTGAAAGGTGCTTGTGGACACTGACAGTTCGACCAATATACCGTTCCACAAGACTTATTACAAAATGAATCTGGAGGGGGAACAGTTAGAACCTTGCAACGAAGCACCTCTCTATGCCTTTGGAGGACACCCGATACAGTTTGAAGGTACGATAACACTTCCTGTCCTTTTGGGTAAATTACCATATACCGTTGAAAAACTAGTAAAGTTCTATGTGGTTCGGATCGAGAGCCCATATAACGCTATCTTGGGAAGACCATTCCCGTCAACCTTCGAAGCAATAGAGTTTATACCTCATCTCAAGATTAAATTCCCAACTGAGAAGGGGGTAGGAGAGGTGAGGGGCGATAAGAAAACCGTCTGAATCATAATGTTGGAGGACTTGGAGAAGGATCAGGCCTATGAGAAACTAGATGAAACTAGAAAGAGAAAAAGAGCCGAAGCGAAACCCAGTGAGAGCCGTGAGATGCTGAACATTGAGTTGGAAAAGTTCGGGGGAATTCTTTCGAGTCTGATCGCCGAACCAGCGGCTGAGACTGAAGAAGCTGAGCTATACGCATGTCATTCGGGGAAAATGGTTCGGACTGGGAGAAACATGGAGAAATATCTGAAGGAAAAGGTAATTCTGGTGATTCAGCAGTACCATGATGTGTTTGTCTGGGGGCCGGAAGATATGCCTGGTTTGGATCCCAAGACGGCTAAACACTGTCTGAATGTGTAGCCCGAGGCCAAACCAGTAAAGCAGAAGAAAAAAACTTTTGTAGTCGAACGGTAGAAGGTGATTGAGGCCGAAGTGGAAAAGCTGTTAGAAGCTAAGTCTATAGAAGAGATTGAATACCCCGACTGGTTAGCTAACGTGGTGGTCGTCAAAAAATCCAATGGAAAGTGAGGATGTGTGTGGACTACATGGATCTCAATAAGGCGTGTCCGAAGGATCACTACCCCCTACCCAGCATCGACCAACTAATAGATGCCACGGCTGGATACCAGGTACTTAGCTTTCTTGAAGCTTTTTCTGGTTATCATCAAATTTCCATGAACGATAAGGATGTGCCCAAGACAGCGTTCATAACTCCGAAGAGAACTTATGCTTATATTAAAATGCCCTTCAGACTTAAGAATGTTGGAGCCATATTCTAGCGAATGGTGAACAAGGTGTTCAAGGAACATATCGATCGGAATATGGAGGGTTATGTGGACGACATGATTGTAAAGTCCATGTTCCAAGATTATGCCTGAAGACTTGAAGGAATGCTTCGAAACTCTCCGAAAAAATAATATGAGGATCAATCCGAACAAATGTATCTTAGGAGTGTGCAGTGGGAAGTTTCTGGGATACATGGTCAGTTCCCGTGGGATAGATGCGAACCCTGAGAAAATCGAAGCAGTCATCAACATGGAAGCCCCTAAATGCATCAAAAATATCCAAAGCTGACCGGCTGACTGGCCGCCCTTTGGCGATTCATTTCTAGATCATCCGAGAAGGCGCTTCCTTTCTTCGTTATACTTAAAGGGTCAAAGAATTTTGTGTGGGGCCCGAGTGTCAAAAGGCTTTCAAAGAAGTGAAAGAATACCTTATCAAGTCACCACTCTTAATGAGGCCTGATCCGAAGAAAACACTTCAGCTTTAACTGGCCGTGTCCGACAGAACACTGGGGGCGGTACTTGTGAAAAATCATGAAGGTAACTAGCATCCTGTTTTCTACATATCCCATGTTCTTAAGGATGCAGAAACGAGATACCCTAACGCCGAAAAGTTCGCATATGGGCTGGTTTTGGCCTCCCGAAAATTGCGACACTACTTCCAGGGCCGAACGGTTCAGGTTATCACCGACCATCCACAAAAGAAAATTTTGACAAGGCCTGAAGCTTCGGGAAGGGTCGTGGCTTGGTCCATCGAATTAGGGGGAGTTCGTGAAGGGTTTTTAGCACATAAACGCAACGAAAAACGTAAATTTAAATCTTAAATTCGAAACCCTCCACAGGATCCACACGAAATATAATATTTAATTCGTAGTTCAGTATGTTTACCTTAAGAAGCTTTACGTTAATGGAAAGATGGAGGTCTTGAATGATCACCACATAGCTCGTCGCTGGAATGATCTACGCCTTGAAGGTATCCACATGAATGATCGCCCGGAGGATGGGTGTGTACTAGCGCGTTCTTGAGGCTTCCTTCTTGCTCTCTCTATCTCTCTTTAATCTGCTAGGGTTTATGTTTTATCAAATAAAACGTGTAACCCTAATTTTATTAGAAAAAGATATTATATAGGCAAAAGCTAATGGGCCTCCAACCCTAAAATGAATTTTAGAGTTATTATTATTATTAAATTCGAAATTATAATTATTGTATTATTAAGTCTCACTTAATCATCCAATAACTTAATTTCGAATTTAATATTAAATTCGAATTTCCTATTTATTTAATTAATTAAGTCACACTTAATTAATAACAAATAATTCGAATTACTTACATTTAATTTAAATCCAAATTTAAATTAAATAATCCTCCAATCATTCTTTGAATGACCCTTTAGTTTATTATTACGTTGGCAACAATTTTAAATCTAATTTAAAATCATAAACAATGAGCGGAATCTAGTAATACATCATTGTTACCCAAGTAATAATAATTAAATTGATGATCAATTAAGCCTTTCATGAATAATTTACAATGTAATATAATCCCTTTAGCCTTATATTATAGATCAAACTCGAGGCATGCATTGTGTCATCCTCTGTTAACGTTCAATCCTTCTTTCCTTGATCAATGAGTAAACTATTAAACAAATCAGTATTTGAGCATGGCCATGCATTTTATAGTCTTACTCAATCAAAGGCCAATAATATCACTCCTTTAATAAAGGAAGTCTAAATCCCATCTAGATCATTCATATTTCTCATATGATTAATAATGTACCCAATGTCTACTTTTATTATTACTCGGTCAAGGATAACTTTTAATAGTATCAAAGTATATTAATTCTCGTATAGAAATATAATAATTTCAGGTCAAAGGACCAATACATCATTATCACTGTGAGATTAACTTATGACACTATAAACATGTAGTATCTCACAACGGGTCAATTCAGCACCATGTATTTAATACATGTACCTGTATTTTGACTTTAGTATCACCATACTATGATCAATGAGATGTGATCATCAGCCAACAAATACACTAGTCTCAATGTATTTATTATCGTCCCTTAAAAATAATACTTGACTAGGGACCTTTAGGAATATCAATACTATTCTCATAAACTCATTTCTAAGTCACGTACTTGGAGATATAGATTTACATATCATATTCCAAGGACATTTATTAATCTAACATCTTATCGCAGAAAATAAAGATATAATAAATTACTAAAGAATAATTCATATAATCATAATTAATAATCCAAATGTTTCATAATATAAACATAATAGTGTTGTCTCTAGGGCACAAACACTAACAATCTCCCACTTGCAGCTAGAGCCAATCACCCATGTAACTAATACCCATAGATCTAGTATGACCTTCGTGCTTTTGCTGCGACAAAGCCTTAGCCAGTAGGGTCTGCAACATTTTCATCAGTATGCACTTTACAAATATGTATATCTCCTCTTTCATTAATCTCTCGAAGGAGGCCCTTTACAACCAGCTTCTCATCTCCTCCATACACCAAGAATGAATCTTTAGTCCTTTTCAAGTACTTAAGAATATTCTTGACATCTGTCCAGTGACCCTCACCAGGATTAGACTGGTATCTGCTCGTCATGCTCAAGGCATCGAAATATCAGGACGAGTACATATCATCACATACATTATAGATCCAATTTCTGAAGCATATGGAGCTTTGCTCATACGACCCTTATCATCTAATGATTTAGGGCAGTTGTCTTTTGAGATCAATATCCCATGAGACATTGGGACATATCCTCTTTTGCCTCTTGCATCCCGAAACAATGCAATACTTTGTCAATGTATGTACTCTGACTTAGGCCGATTAATTTCCTTGATCTATCTCTATAGATCTTGATCCCTAATATATAGGTAGCATCACCTAAGTCCTTCATCAAGAAACTATTTCCCAACCAAGTCTTAACTAGCCTGTAGAGAAGGTATGTCATTCCCTATTAGTAATAAGTCATCTACATATAGTACTAGGAATGCCACATGGCTCCCACTAGCCTTCTTGTAAACATATGGTTCATCTTTATTTTGAATAAAGCCAAATTCTTTGACTGTTTCATCAAAATGACGATTCCATCTCCTTAAGGCTTGCTTCAATCCATAAATAGATCGAAGCAACTTACAGACCATCTTAGCAAACTTGGGATCGACAAAATTCTCAGGTTATCATGTATACATCATCTTCAAGGCTCCCATTTAAGAAAGCGATTTTGACATCCATTTGCCAAATCTCATAATCGTAGTAAGCAGTTATTGCTAGCAAAATCCTGATGTACTTGACCATAGCAACTGGTGAAAAGGTCTCATCATAGTCTATACCATGAACTTGTTTGAAACCTTTTGCCACCAATTGCGCTTTATAGGTCTGTACTTTACCATCCATGTCAGTTTTCTTCTTGAAAACCCACTTGCATCCTATAGGTTTTACCCCTTCAGGTGGATCAACTGAAGTCCATACTTTATTTTGATACATGGATTCCATTTCGGATTTCATGGCCTCTAGCCATCTCTCGGAGTCTGGACTGTTCATAGCATCTTGGTAGGTAAGAGACTCATCATTATCTATGAGCATTACATCATCATCTTGAGTCAAGAGAAATCCATAATATCTCTCTGGCTCATGACGAGCCCTACTAGAACTACGAATAACCTGTGTTTCCGGAGCAGGAACATCTTGATGTACTTCCTGCCCATTTTCCAACTCTGGTTTAATATTATCTTGTACAACTCGATCTTCATCGAGATCTATAGTCCTCCCACTAATTTCTTTGAAAGTAACTCTCTTTCAAGAAATACAGTGGTTCGAGCAACAAACACTTTGTTCTCGGTAGGATTATAGAAACTATACCCTTTAGTTTCTTCAGGATATCCCACAAAATAACATTTATCCGATTTTGGTCCCAGCTTGTCAAACACCAAGCATTTCACAAACGCTTCGCATCCCCATACTTTCATAAAAGACATGTTGTGACGTTTTGCAGTCCATATCTCATATGGAGTCTTTTGAACCGATTTAGTTGGAACTCAGTTTAGTGTATATGCAGCCGTTTCTAGAGCATAACCTCAGAAACTTATTGGAAGATCTGCTAGACTCATCATCGATCGCACCATGTCCAATAAGGTACGATTTCTCCTCTTAGAAGCTCCATTCTATTGAGGCGTTCCAGGAGGAGTAAGTTGTGATACGATACCACACTCCTTCAAGAAACCTTTAAACTCGAGGCTTAAGTATTCTCCTCCACGATCTGATCGTAGAACTTTTATACTTTCCCCTATTTGCTTTTCCACTTCAGCCTTGTATTCTTTGAACTTTTCAAAAGAATCGGATTTGTTCTTCAAAAGATACACATATCCATATCTACTGAAATCATCAGTAAAAGTAATGAAGTAGTAAAAACCACCTCTTGCCATCATACGCATTGGACCACATACATCACTATGTATAAGTCCTAATCGTTCGACGACCCTTTCACCTTGTCCGGTAAAAGGAGCTTTAGCCATTTTGCCAATGAGACAAGATTTGCATTCTTCGTATGATTCAAAATCAAACTTATCTAAGTAACCATCTTTATGTAATTTGGAAATGCGTTTCTCATTTATGTGACCTAAACAACAATGCCAAATATATGTTTGATTTGAGTCTTTCATCTTAATACGTTTATTATCATTATTTATGTTATAGACAGGAGTATCTATATCAAGAACATATAAACCATTAAACAAACGTGCAACCCCGTAGGTAATATTATTAAATGAAAAGGAACAATTGTTGTTCTGAATCAAAAATGAAAAACCTTTCTTGTCCAAACAAGAAACCGAAATAATATTTCTGCAAATCGCAGGCACGTAAAAACAATTATCTAGTTCTAAAACAAGCCTTGTGGGAAACGATAAAAGATAAGTCCCTACAACTAAAGCAGCAACCTTTGCTCCATTGCCAACTCCTAGGTCGACTTCTCCCTTCGCCAATGTCCTACTTCCCTGCAGTTCCTGCACATTTATACAAATGTGAGAACCACATCCAGTATCTAAAACCCAAGATGTAGAAGTAGACAAATTGACTTCTATAACATAAATAACTGAATCAGAACCAGTAACAACAGCCTTCTACTTCTTCAGATCCTTCAAATAAGCATGATAGTGCCTCTTCCAATGACCTGGTTTCTTGCAATAGTGACAATTACCAACCTTTGGAACATCACCTTTAGGCTTTAAAGCCTTGGTCGGATCAGGTTTCAAATTGGCATTCGATTTAGATCCCATCTACCTCTTGCCTTTCCATTTATCCTTTCCTGTGGCCTTCCCCTTATTCACCATCAACATGGGAGCAGGGGATGCCTTCTGAACGTTGGTCTCAGCAGTTTTCAATATAGCCAATAGTTCGGTGGGGTTCTTATCTATCTCATTCATATTGTAATTCATCACAAATTGAGAATAGTTGATGTTTAAAGATTATAAAATTAGGTCAATATGGTGCTCCACAGAAATCGGGGCACCCAACTTGGCAAGGTACTCAATATACCCAATCATCCTTAGAACATGCGGTTCAACCGGATCACGTTCTCCTGGTTACATGCATGCAATGATTTGAAAGTATCAAACCTCTCCTGACGAGCCTGTCCTTCAAATATACGTTTAAGGTGCTCAATCATATCATAAGAATGCATAATCTCATGTTGTTTCTGAAGTTCAGCACTCATGGTCGCTAACATGAGACATTGAACATCCGTGTCATCATCGATATGTTTCAGATAAACATTATGTTGAGCACGGGATGCTCCTTCAGGGAGAGGTACAGGGCGAGGGATATCTATGACATAGAGCTTGCGCTCTTGTTTGAGGACAATCCTCAAGTTCCTCTGCCAGTCAAGGAAGTTTGTTCCTGTCAGCTTGTCCTTCTCAAGGACTGATCGCACAGAGAAGTTGTTTGAATTGATTGCCATTTGATATCTACAATGTTTAAAATGCATAAGATAAATTAGTTTACAGATGATTATATAATTATGTTCAAGTGACTATTCATATATATTTAAAATATATATCTCCCACTATTTTATCAAATTAATAGCCCTAACTATTAATTCGGAAAGAATATCTTCTATATATTTCTAGTGAGCCAAGATCCAAATTTTCACAACATTTTAGTTCAGCTTTGGCTTTACTCCTAAAACATGATTCAATAAGATAGACAACATTTGTCAATTATATCAACTATATAACTCTTGGATAGTTTAGTGGAACAACATTTATTCTTATTTATCCAATAAATCTCACCAAACTCTATGCCTCTAAGTTCACAATCCTATTGTGGTAACTTAATTAAGTTAAAACCCAAACGTCTAAAAAGTATCATATACTTCAACACGCCATCCCAGGATAGATGGGAGTACTTCGCTCTGGCGAACCCACTCCTTATCGATCTAGGGGTTAACATGTTGGACATATTGGAAGGCATCTAAATAACTTAATATAAATATTAGGGGTTTGTTAGTATTATAACGATCATGATCCAATCATAAAGAGATTCCCAATTTTTCCTTGAATAAAATACTTCAAATCAATACTCGTCAATGGTTTGATTTCCAGGTAGTGGAGGAGTCACACCGGTCTCACTTAAAACCCACAACCTTACAAGTTCTATGAACCCGTTGTTGACAAAATCGCCCCATGTCAGAAATAAAAAAGATTCGTATTTCATTATGTGTTTCATAAACACGAGAATCTCATAATCCTTTGTAAATTTTAAAATCTTGAATCGTTACAGATTTTATCTTGTTTAGGCATGGCATGGGTGACGTGTCTAATACATACATTCATGCATGATTAATCTAATTCAAGCATGCATAATTAACTATTCTATACATACATTCATACATCAATATGTAAAGTGCAATAAAGTAAATGTGTTTGGTTATGACCTCATCCTATGTGATCTTTATCAAGCTCATGATAAAGATCAAGGTCAATCTAATGTGGTGATGGAAATAAATACAACTACTTATTACATAAGTCTTCTTCTTTGTTTAGACTTCTTGTATGCCTTGTCTTCTTCTTTGAATCACCTCCATTGGATAGCCTTCTTGAGTCTTCAATTACATTAAATGATTGAAAGTAGAACTAATCTAATGAACTTACAAGAATAACTCGAGTTAAATTCGAGATTTATGATTACAAAGATTGACGACATGCAAGTCGTATTTAAAACCAAAATCAAAACCATTACACTAAGGTCGAAAGGCCATAACCATCCACCATGCTCATACAACACATAAAAGCATGTTAAAACACATAATATGATCTTAACATATCATATTATCCATGATCTAATCAAAAAAGAAATATGACAAAAATCAGAAAAATCAGAATTAAATCAGAAAAACAAGAATCACTATTTATGGGCAGTAAACGACGTCAAACGCCTTACAGACGAGTCGATGATAACTTTAGCTATCTGTTTTGTTCAGACGCTCGTTTACCTATCGAATAGGGTATTCGTTTAGCGTAAATAGGACATCATACCCAGATTTCAGCAAATCTGCAGCAGCCAATTCAGAATCTGTATCTAATACGATTCTCATAATTAAAACAAACATAAATCATGTATATATCAGTACATATACATATTACATAATCATCTTATGATTATACAACTCACATGAATATCATATATTCATAACCATACATATATACAAGCATATTATATCAACATCAAATCATGGCAAATCACGTACATGCTCATATATCGAAAACGGTTAAACACATAAACAAATTAAAAACTTTTCGCAAGTAGCTCTGATGTCATTGAAGGGTTTTTAGCACATAAACGCAACGAAAAATGTAAATTCAAATCTTAAATTTGAAACCCTCCGTAGGATCCATGTGAAAAACATTATTTAATTCATTGTTCAGTATGTTTACCTTAAGAAGCTTTACTTTAATGGAAAGATGGAGGTCTTGAATGATCACCACATAGCCTGTCGCTGGAACGATCTACGCCTTGAAGGTATCCACACGAATGATCGCCCGGAGGATGGGTGTGTATGTAATACCTCGAATTTTTGAGACCTTGTAAAAATGTTTAATGAATAGTAACCCTGACAGACGAGGAAAACATTTTAGCCCACACTATGTAGTGCATGAGAAAATGAGTTTCGGAGTTGATATTAAGATTATACGTACCAAATGAGTGTATGTAAACGCTATTAGTTTTCGAAGAAAACGAACTTTGAAAAACGACCATATTTACGAATCATCAAGGATTACAGGAATCACAATATATTCACGAATTTAAAACCCTATGGATTTATATCCAAGTATGATAATTCAAAACATAGGGAATAAATACGAAGGATTTACGTCACGAACCGTTTACGAGAAATTATTACGAAAACATGTTAAGCGACCGAGCGAACGCGTAAACGATTAAATAAACGTAACGCACTAACTAACCATGGTAGAAAAGTAACCATGGTTACTTTATCAAATAGTAAGCTAAGGCATAGGATGATCAACCAAGGGCTAGCAAATAGTAAGCTAAAGAGCTAAGTTAAGTAGCTTAGCTTGTAAACTATAAAGGCTAGCTAGTTTTGTCTCAATATTTGGCAACCAAGATCAAATCCTAGGATATATACTAAGGAATAAAAATCAACTACAAGATATCACCACATAATTTCAAGAAGCTCCAAAGAAGCAACACAAAAAACTCTCTCCCCCATTTATTTAGCTTCATTCGGCCCTTTTCTAGAAAACAAAGAAATCAAAATCAAATCATCAAGCTCTAGCCATGGATAAATCCTCTCATTAATTCTAAAGCTTCCTACCAATCAAACTAAGGTAAGATAAATCTTTGAGCTCTTTTTATCAAGGTTTGATGGGTGAAATAAAATCAAGAAAGATGATAGTGAATAGTATGAATAGTAACTTTTGTTTTATTTCTTGATTTTAATGGTTGTTTTAGGTTCCAAAAACCATACTAAGCACTCCCAAGACTTCACCATCATCAAGAAAACATCTCAAGCTCTCAATAAAGGTATAAATCTTTGACCCAACCTTATTTAAGTTTTAAGTTCAAGATCCTTTTAGAACATAGTTGTAAACCTAGTTTTGGTGGCAGTATTGTTGTAATCTTGATGTTTAGCTAAGCAGATTTAAGGTTGATTGTTGTTGCATCAAGAACATAATTTTCTTGAGAGGAGTTAGTATGGTGATGATTATATGTTGATTTTAGGTGGTAGTATAAAGATTTAAGGCATAAATGAAACTCCGATCGTAACCATAATCTCGTTAAAACGAACAAAACATAACTTTAAGTTTCTGCAGAAAGTCCCGAAGATGTAAACTATAGTTTCTTGAAAAATAACCCTTGATTATGATAGACAATGTTATAAGGATCGTTTAGGCGCTTGAATCGCTTAATTCCTAATTACGTATCAAAAGTTATGGCCGTTTTTACTAAAAATGATTTACGCGACAAAAACTGCTACGAATTACGAACTTTGAAAATAAAAAGGATCGACTTAAAAATGTTCATAAATCATGAAACTTTTACAGAGGGTAGTAAATTGAGTTTCCTAATTTCCATAAAAATTTCAAGTGAAACTAATAATATTTCAATTTTATAAAAATATTGGAGCCGAGACCACGCGATTAGAAAACCGTAGAATCCATAAGAGGAGCCGACGATGGAAAATGAAACGGACTTAAGATACTATGAAAAAGGAAGCGATCATAATGTGAATACGGACATAAAGAGATAATAAGGGTAACATAAGATGAGAGGGTGCATAATAAGTAGCGCATGAGTGCGAGTCGCCGTAAATTAGAACGTGACCTAACGAAACGAATTGTGTTTATGATTATAGATTTCTGAGTGGAACCTAGAGCATCCTCCACCTCGAGATACCAAGGCAAGTTTACGTATCGAACTTCATTTACTTTTGTATTGTGAAAGGATTGTTTTATTATCATTGCATAAATACCATGCTTGCCATGATACGTAATAATTGAATTTTTCGCATAATGTAACGATGTTGTACGATAAGTATATATCATGAAATATTTAATTCCGCTTTAAGCGTGACGTATAAGTATAAGACCGAAAGTCAGTCGGGATTTTAAGATAAAAACCCGGTGATCATCCCGGTGATATTATAGGGCGATTAAAAGTCCATAGTAGTACATTTTAAAAGGACTCAACGTCCACTTACAAAATACTAAACACCTCGAACTTTTATTAAAATGATTTTCAAAAATCGTATTCCCTCAACTATACTTTATCGTTCGAATAATAAATATCTATTTACTATTCATTTATTATGGGAGAAATATTCTCCAGTGAATATTTATTTCAGACTCAATTAAATGTTAAAGATTATTATATTACTTAAACATAAATTAGTTGAGGAATATTATTTCAAATATTCTTTTAAAAGTATAATTATTCGAGGTTTAATTATTCAACTATTAATATTTGATTATTAAGCATTAGTTATTTAATGGTTTAATTATGATTTAAAAATCATAGAACCTGATTCAAAATCTGATTTTCGGAAAATCATTCCAATAATTTCAGATCGTCGGAGAATATTATCTCGACTTATTTTAAATATTTTGATTATAGTTTCAAAAGAAACTCCCCCTTATAAAATAAATATGTTGACAACGGTCAACTCACATCCTTAGTACTTCCTCCGGAAATTCTCGGAAGTACATATATATATGTACAAATCAAAGTGTACCTATCAACAAGCAATATGCTTGGGGAACAATATAAGTTTCAGATTTATGATGAGATTCTTACAAGGACAAGGAGGGGTAGACTCCAGTACTTCATGGACTGGGGAGACTACCAATTACTATCACATGAGAAGGTATCTATATACTGATGAACATGTGGAGTATGCGTACCTGAGAGGGATGGACGCAAAACTGTGTCTTGAGAGGGATAGACACGAAGTGTGTACCTGAGAGGGATGGACACAGAAAAGGCCCAAATGCGGCCAGGGTGATAACCGATAATAAAATGGAATCATCCGTCTACATGTAGAAAAGGTTACTATTTCCGTAGTACGACTGATCATCGTATGCGGTGGCTCCAGTGAATGTCCTATTCTTCCAATTGGAATTGTGATGCAATACCGTAACTCAAGCCTAGGTGTTGGGTTTACCATTAAGGTATTCGCAGGATAATAAAATCCACTAAAGAATTGTTTTCATGAGAAGGTGTGTATCACCAAGGAAAACTATTTTTTGAATAAAACATAATTATCATATCCGATGTTTTACGTGAGTTTATCATTACAGTCATTTTCATACTGTACATTATTATGCTGGGCATTTAGCTCACACTTGTTTTCTTAAATTGACACAATACAACAGTGAATCAAGATGTCTACCATGAGACTCACGGCTAGGAAACGGGTAGGAAATGGCCAGCTATTCTGTAGGTTGTTTGGTGTTGTACCACAGGTAGACCGAATAAGCTGGATTGGTTTTCAGTTGTTTTTAGTTCGGCTTATTTATAAGTATGAATTATGTAAGGTAATAAATAAGAAATGTATATTTAGCCGACGGACTAGCTTTACTTAAAGGTTATTCCCCGGTAAGACTTAATTACTTTTGGATTGTAATAACTATCACTTTGTGGTTTGGATTACTCTAGTAATGAATGGTTCGTTTCCAACACAATAACCTGTAAGTGTGTGTGTGTGATAAGCGTGGGGTCATAAAGTGTGAGTATTTATATATTGTGATGCGAGGTATGTGGTTTATAGTGGTTGAGATGGTGTGGCCTCCGAGATCCCTGACCCTGAATTTTGGGGCGCCACAGTGTACTAACACGTTCTTGAGGTCGCCTTCTTGCTCTCTCTATCTCCCTTCAAACTACTAGGGTTTATGTTTTATCAAATAAAACGTGTAACCCTAATTCTATTAGAAAAATATATTATATAGGCAAGATCTAATGGGCCTCCAACCCTAAACTGAATTTTAGAGTTATTATTATTATTAAATTCGAAATTCTAATTATTGTATTATTAAGTCTCACTTAATCATCCAATAAATTAATTTTGGATTTAATATTAAATTCGAATTTCCTATTTATTTAATTAGTTAAGTCACACTTAATTAATAACAAATAATTCGAATTACTTACATTTAATTTAAATTTGAATTTAAATTAAATAATTCCTCTAATCATTCTTTGTGCGACCCTTTAGGTTATTTTTACGTTGGCAACAATTTTAAATCTAATTTAAAATCATAAACAATGAGCGGCACAAGTAATAATAATTAAATCGGTGATCAATTAAACCTTTCGTGAATAATGTACAATGTAATATAATCCCTTTAGCCTTATATTATAGACCAAACTCGAGGCATGCATTGTACCATCCTGTGTTAACGTTCAATCCTTCTTTCCTTGATCAATGAGTAAACTATTAAACAAATCATTATTTGAGCACGGCCATGTTAGTCTTACTCAATTAAGAGGCCAATAATATCACTCCTTTAATAAAGGCCTTTAATAAAGGAGGGCTAAATCCCATCTAGATCATTCATATTTCTCATACGATTTATAATGTACCCAATGTCTACTTTTATTATTACCCGGTCAAGGATAAATTTTAATAGAATCAAAGTATATTAATTCTCGTATAGAAATATAATGATTTCAGGTCAAAGGACCAATACATCATTATGACTGTGAGATTAACTTATGACACTATAAACATGTAGTGTCTCACAATAGGTCAATCCAGCACCATGTATTTAATACATGTACCTGTGTTTTGACTTTAATATCACCATACCTATGATCAATGAGATGTGATCATCAACCCACAAACATAATACTCTCAATGTATTTATTATCGTCCCTTAACAATAATACTTGACTAGGGACCTTTAGGAATATCAATACTATTCTCATAAACTCATTTCTAAGTCACGTACTTAGAGATATAGATTTATATATCATATTCCAAGGACATTTGTTAATCTAACATCTTATCGCAGAAAATAAAGATATAATAAATTACTAAAGAATAATCCATATAATCATAATTAATAATCCAAATGTTTTATAATATAAACATAATAGTGTTGTCTCTAGGGCACAAACACTAACAGTTCAACCTCGAATATGTCCCCCGAACGGCAATTAAAGCCCAAGCCTTGGATGATTTTATGGTCGAGTGCGCATTTTTCGGGCCACAGGATCTCACACCGGAAGAACGGCTCATTCGGATCCCGGGAAAATGGAAGTTCTTTGTGGATGGTTCGGTAGCCGGAAAGAAATGTGGGGCCTTAATACTTTCCAGTCCCGAAGGGTTCGAGATATATCAGGCTATAAGATTTGATTTTCCCCTCACTAATGATGAAACAGAGTACGAAGCACTTCTAGCAGGAATGGAATTTAGCCCGAAGTCTCGAGGTGAAGCACTTAAGGGCGTTCAGTGACTCTATGTTAGTAGTCAAACACTTCTCAGGAGAGTATGGAGAAAGGGATCCCCGGACAAAGGCTTATGCCACTAAGGTAAAAAGCGCTTCTTTGTCATTTGAAACTTTTGAGCTAAGTCAAATCGGCAGGGAGAACAATAGTCGGGCGGATGCCCTCTCCAGGCTAGCTTTGCCTGAGACACAGAGCCTGACTGGTTATATGTATCTCTCCGAAGTCAAGATGCCTTCGATCAAGAAAAAAGAATGTCTGGAAATTCACCAAGGCACTGATTGGATTGTCTGGAAAAGGGAATCTTGCCTTTAGACCGAAGAGAAGCCCTAAAAATAAAATAGAGGGCATCAAGCTACACATTTATCAACAGAAGCATGTACCACCAATCTATCAACCAACCCCTCTTAAGGTGCCTAAATACTGAAGAGCAACATCAAGCTCTAGAAGCAGTGCATGAAGGAATTTGCGGAGAACATCTGGACGGTCGGTCTCTCGCCTTTAAATCCTTCGACAATGATTCTTTTGGCCGACTTTGTGAGCCGATGCAAGTGAGTATGCGAAGAAATGCGAACAACTGTTCGCCACGGTTCTGAAGCAACCACCTGAAGTGATGACTTCTGTCCTTAGCCCCATTCCTTTCACCATGTGGGTCGTGGACATAGTTGGGATTCTCCCTACGAGCACTAAACATGCACAACACTGCATAATTTCCATTGACTACATGACCAAGTGGGTCAAGCCCGACCGTTATCCGTCATAACCGAGGAAGTGGCTAAGAAGTTTTTTCTGGAACAGATCATTCTCATATTTGGAATTCCGAAAATTTGCGTTTCTGACAATGGAACCTAGTTGTCGGAAATAAGTTCTGAAGGTTTCCTGCATCACTTCAGGGTTCAACAAAAGTTTAGCTCGGTCACTCATCCGCAAGGGAAGGGGCAATCAAAGCAGCGAACAAAATAATATTTCAAGGAATAAAGAAGAGGTTGGGTGAAGCCAAGGGAAGATGGGTCGAAGAACTACCTTGGGTCTTATGGGCTTACCGAACGATGCCTAGGTCTTCCACTGGGGAAACTCCTTTCAGGCTGGACTATGAAATAGAAGTCCCGGTTCCGGTCGAAGTGGGCCTAGAATCTTATAGAACTGGTGTCTACAATGTGAAAACCAATAACTTCGGATTGAGGGCAAATATGGACCTGTTAGAAGAAGAAAGAGAGGCTGCCCACCAAAGGAACATGAAATACTTACTAGCAGACAGCCCAACACTATGACTCCGGAATTAAAAAGAGGTCATTCGGTATTGGAGATCTGGTCCTAAGGGAATTAGCTGCTTCTATGCCGACAAGACAAGGAAAACTTCAGCCGAACTGAGAAGGGCCTTATAAAGTAATTGAGATCATTCGTCCGGGAACTTACAAGGTAGAAACACGGGTTGGCGAGGAAATCAAAAACACTTGGCATGTCAGTCGACTCCGAAAATTTTATCAGTAAGAAAAATTTCTTTTATTTCTCATTTTGTACTGTATTTTGAGTTCCTTGGGAAAAAATGTAATGATTTGATGATTAATGAAAGTGCACTTCTATTTCACCAATTTATTGCTTAAAAAAAATTCTTATTACGAACTGAGCGGCCGAAGGAGTATTATCTAAGGGAAAACCCCGAAGAAGATAAACTCTTTTGATCTCCTCGTTCGCTTTGCCTCAGATAAAAGGCGGATGGATATTATCTGAGGGCAATCCCACAAAGCTTAACATCCTTCGCCATATTACAGTTGTTAAATTAAGATAAAAATAAGCAGCAATGACGAATCAGGAATGTCTAGGGGCAATCATGTCAAAAGACTTTCCCCTTCATCCTTCCCTTACAAACAAAGAAAAGCGACATTCCCAAAGGGCGAAACAAGCCTTGTCTAGGGGCGATCCCCAAGAAAATAAACCCTTCGCCCTCCACTTATGTATGAAGAATGTCGCGAGTAAAACCTAAAAAATGAAGGAGGACTCGTTTAGGTGCGATTCCGAAGAAAACGAGCCCTCCCCCTTCTGCGTTTAGTATTACTGCGAATCTGAAAATTTATTTTTATAAGTACCACTTTTGAATGATGGAACGAAGGCGCACTAACCTAGGGACAACTCGAAGAAGGCCATCCCCTTGTTCCTTCATCCAAAAGAATTAAATTCAGTGTTAATGGCCCGAGGTTTTATTCGGACCTCGGCCCTATAACACTTGGGGTCGAAGAGGGACACGAGAAACGAAAACTGCAAAGACAAAAATTAAGCCAAAGATGCATTAAAAAATTTCTAAATTTCTAATCTAAGGCAAAATAAAAGGTCGAAGATGCGATAAAAGGAAAAAAAGAATGCATTAAAACTTAAAAATTTCGGCCCGAAGGCAAGTTGAAGTTACAAAGCCCGAAGGCATAAATACCAATTATAAATTGAAAATTCATATTATAAGTCAAGAAACTTAAGACTGAAGGTCTTCATCCGAGAGCTCTTCGTCTTCGCCAGAGGAGACAGGAAGGGCTTCAACTGTTGGCTAACCGATAGAATCTTCCATGCTATCGTCCAACAGCTGCTTATAATTCCAGCCAAGGTCATGAGCCTTCTCTAGGACATAATCAGCGCCGAACTGGAAACAACGCCCTCTATCCTGTCCAGCTGCTTCTTTGTCTTCAAAAACTCCTTTCGGGACTTCTTCAGCTGGATATTACCGTGGCCAACCCTCATATTCGCCTTGGCCAGGTCACCCTCCAGCCGCTGCCTGTCATTCTGCAGCACCGTAGTCTGGCCGACCAACACGCTATTCTGATTTTGCTTCCTCTCCAACTCTTCCTCGGATGTCGTGGCCCTCCTCTCTAGCTCCTTGACTTCGGCCATCATGGCATCCATGTCTCGGACTTTGTCCTCCACGGCAACAACCCATGGAGCTGCCTGCAAAAAATACACAAATAAAAAAATGTCAAAAGAACGAAGAGGAAAATATGCGGAAGGACTTAAATAAAAACATATAAATTCAGCTACGTACCAGAGATAGGAACGACATCATCTCGATACAAGCTTCCGTCGAAGAGGCTGCCGTGAAGGCGGGAAGATTGGCGGGGAGCTTAGACCGTGGCAGAGATAGGAGGCCACTTCCTTCATCGGCTGCCTAGCCGGGTAGACAGTGTGATCGGACGTCAGAATGCCCCACCCAGGGAGGTACGTCTGAACGACCCCGTCCCGGCTTCAGGGTCCTCTTAGATGGAGCCCCCTCTCCCATGAACTCCGGCTCATCCCCCTATTCCGAAGTCAGAGGGACCTGCTGAAGCGGGACCGGCCTCTCCACATCGGGCCTCTCCTCCGTCTCCTCTCTGGAGGGGTCAGGAACCACCTTCTTACCGGCCGCCTTGGCCCTTGCTTCCTCCTCTGCAGCCCTCTTCTCGGCCGCCCTGGACTTCTTCCTCTCTATAAGAGCTTCTCTGGAAGACACTGAAAAGCAAGAAAGATAGAATGAGGGTCAGTCTAAGTAAGTACTACAGAATACTAAGTAAATAATGAAGATAGAAGAAAGAAAACGCCGAACGAATAAAAGAGAAAAAAGTTATACAATAACAAAACTACAGTAAATCTACAAGTACAAAAAATAGACGAAGGAAGAGTTTGTTACCCCCACCCCACAAGCTCAGAAGCCAGTCCATGTCCTGAAACTCTTCAGGACCGAGCTTGCTCACCTTCGTGTTCACCAGGGCCGTGTAGTTGTCCTTTTCCTTCCTTGACAAGTCCGACATTATAAGCGCCGAAGCATTGACATCACGCCACACCGACATCTCGACCAGCTTTGGGCCACTAATTAAGCACCAGTGAGTGTGGGTGATTTTATTGTTGGAGTTGGTGGTCGTCCAGTCCTCTTGGCCTGCCCGATAGGCGATGTTGTAGAAGCTCGGGCTCTTCGGATTCTTCCGGAAATCATAGTGACACCAGAATAGCCGAGTGCAGGGGAGAATACCATCCTGAAGGAACCTGTTGTGGAAGCAGCTGATATGAATGAATCCATTTGGATCCATCTTGTCCAACGTAATCCCCATCTGACTGAAGAGGTGGCTCAGGATCTTCAGCAGTGGCACTATGAAGCCGCATTTGAATGTCACCTCGGAAATCACGATGGCGCAGTCTCTATACCCCTTCAGCACGCCAGGGGTGTCGTAGATTCGCTCGTCCTCCTTGGCAGCATACAGCCAAAAGAAGCCCCGCGGAATGGAGTAGTCAAAATACATCTGACCTACTCGATCCTTCGACAATTCTGAGCGGTTGTTCACTGCCGGATACGACGCCACAAAACCGTAAAGAGCTCGGCCCGTCCTCTCAGGGCGTATAGAAGAGGTCCCGGCCAAAGTATTCACCCTCAGAACGGAGGTCTCGGCCGGAGGATTCGCTCGGTCCATGTCCTTGTATTCATAAATAAAGAGACAAGTTAGTCCATGTACTCGGATTAAACAAAAAAAGAAAAATAAAAGGACAAGGGACCGAGTACATGTCCACGAACCGAGCGAACAAGAAAAATCCTAGAGTTGGCTCCCGGAGGGTGTTCTAAAAGACAGGTTTTCCCGAAGGAAGTTCTTGCCCCTGGAAACCCTTCGCCTGCCATCTTTAAACTCTAGACAAGAAAAGACTAAATACCCTGGGTTGGCTCCCGAAGGCTGTTCTACGATAAAAAAACTCCCGAAGAGAGTTTTTGACCAAGAACAACTCGCATGCCCTCTTTAAACCCGGTGGGTGCCCCTAAAAAAGCAAAAACCTAGAAAATTCCTACCAACTACCTAGAAAGTACATCCCCCACCAAAAAGCAACACAAAAACACAACACAAAACCTTAGAAAATGACCTTTGGACTCGCATGCAAACAACATAAACCATAACTTGCGTAAAAACATAAAATTTGCAAAAAAAAGAAAAGGAACTTACTGATTTGAAGATATTGTTTGACTGAGATAGGGTGATTGTGGAAAATGGACTTGTTGCTGCCCGTGATTGGAAGAACTTAGAGAAACGCTGTTGGTTTTCGTATTTAGTTGCTGGGAAATGATAAAAAGAAAATAGAATGCACTGTGACTCTTTATATAGGCGCCTAAAATGGGTTAGGTGCCAAAAGGGGCGACGTCTGGGGCACTTTTGAAATGGATGTTCCAGATTGAAACAGTTAAGATTCAATGGCTAAGATTGAGCCATGAAACGACGTGACAGGCAACTGTCACATTAATGCACCCATGACATTGCCACGTGCATGAACGAAAATTGAGGTAAGACCGAAGTAGTCGTCCTAGGGTTTCTTCACCCTAAAATGGGTCTAGATCGATGTCCATCGGCCCGCCCGAATGCCCAGCCGAAGGACAGGGATATGTTGGCTATGGGCTCATTACGGCCCGTCGAGCGAAGGCCCATTAGATGATTATACTATTGGGTCGAAGGCCCAACAGGCCCAGGAACCGAAGGCCCACAGAGCACCACGGGTCGAGGCCCATCATTCCTCCAACCATTGGGATCACTCAATCAAAACGCCCCATTTTTCTCTCTCCTCTTAATGATGAAGGTGTAACGAACGAGGCATTAATGGAAAACCGGGTATAAAACCCCTGGGAAAGTAAGAAATTACACATTCATTCCCGCAAACAATCTCTACTTTCTTGTATTTTCTAAACCCACTTTACATCCAGATTCTCATTCTCACACCGGAGGCGAATCAGGGGGAAAATCCCTCACATTCTCTTCCCTTGCAGGTCGCAACCAAAGGCAGTTCCTGAGTGGTCGAAGACTGTTTAATCATTCCGAAGGATATCTGGGTGTAACAATATGTATTAATGATTTTTAGTTAAGTATTCTATATAGTTGAAGATGCACTAAGTAAAGAAAAAAAGACATATCCTCTCTGATAAATGAGAATAATGATGCTGGGATGCATATATTTGTATGCGTATATTTTTAGATTAGGTATTTGTAAGATATATAAGTCTAATTATTTAAAAAAATATGGAAAAATAAACAAATTACTAAAACAAGTTGAGAAGAGTATGAATTTATAATTAATTTACATTAATAAAATAATTGACTTCTTTTATATATATCTATATATACTATATTATAATAGAAGAAATACTAAAAATTTGGTAGTCAATCGGTTGGTACTTGGTACTTGCTGAAATTACCTAATTATCCTTATTTAATAATTATTTTTTTTATTCTTACATCCTTATTTAATTAATTATTCTTTTCAATTAAACCATATTAGTTACCTATTTTTCCAACTAAAATCATTATAGGATGGTATCTGATAACTAGATTAGGATTCTTACACGATAATATCATACTTATATTAGGATTCTTATGCCATTCTAATGGGAGATGATAACATCGTTTTGCGTGTGTATAGTTAACATTGTTTGGGCTTTCTTTTCCCTTCTCGCAGGTCCTCCCTCATACGTTCATATCTGATATCCCTTTCTATCTTTTTTGTTTTAAAATTCTAGAAAAAAAAATAACAGGTCCTCTCTCCCGGGATATGAAGCGGTTCATATATGAGATCGATGCCAGCACATAAATAATATTTACGGGGTTCGGAAAAGATAATAAAAAATTTAATTAAATTTTATAAGATTTTAAAATATGAGTACTAACATTTATCTAAACCTAATTTTGTAAATAACATGCCCATAAATGATTGTATACTTTGACGATTTAAACATGCTATTTTCTTGAATTTGATCCATTTTTTGTATGCATTTAGAAATGATTGTGTTTTAAAAAAATTTGTTTCATAAAAAATCAGTTTTATACTTTTCCACAAAATACAAAAAGTTTTAAAATTATTATTTACACCTCTCTCATATGAAATTTACTCATACTGTAATAACCCCAATTTTTGGAAATTTTTGAAACCCTTATGAATAGTGTTTTTGCTGAATGAGAAAACTTTTCATGCCACACTATGTAGGGGTTCTGTTATGGATATTCTGAGCTTTTATTAGTACTCTATATGGTATATAAGTGTATGTAAAGATCGTCAGAATCCAATTCCGAACACTTTGATTTTCCTGGAAATCCACTAGATACGGAAAGAATTGAGTATAAGGTAACATGATTAAAAGGATTTAAATTCAAGGATTATAAGAGAGGATCATAAAAGGAATATAATGTATGGAGAAAGGTTAAGGGAACCCAAGTAATAAGATCCCGGGTATGATCCCTCAAACGATAAACGAGAACGAAAGTTAAGCGAACCGTATAACAGATCAGCGGTCATTAGGCAAACAATTAGGAAGTTAATCAAAGAGATTAGAGGGGATGATGTCATCCAACCAATAGAAAGAGGACAAAGGAGGGGTGATGACATCACAAAGTGATGCAAGCATGACATAAGAGGGAAGGAAATGTGGTGGAATATTAACCACACAAAATCAAGGGTAAATGGGTAATTGACCTAAAACAAAACAAAAACAACCAACCAAAAATCAAATCAAAGCATAAAACACAAAAATCTCTCTTTCTTCTTCTTCATGCTCTCGGCTTTTTGAAGAAAACAAGGAGGAGTTTTTCAAAAACTCAAGCTACACACCTTCAAAAATTATAAGGTTTGTTTCTTTAGCTTCCATAATTCATAACTTAGTTATGCTATAAGTTTGGATCCAAGAATCCAAGATTTACCTAGTTAATCAATTCCTAAAAGTTTAAGGTGAATAGTAACTTTCAAGAACAAATTTTTGATTCTTGATTTTATTTGTAAGGACAAGGTAGCTTAAGCATAGATCAAGGCTTCCATGGGCATTCCAAGGATCTTTCATTGATTAAAAGCTTCAAGAAGGTATAAAACTTCAAACCCTAGCTTTACTTTTGAGTATTAGGAATGGTTTTGATTGTTATAGTTCATGAGGGGCATGATCCTTGTATACTTAGAGTGTGGTTGGATTTGTAATGAGTTTGAAGTTGTAAATCTTGATTATTGGTTAATGAACTTAATTATAGCTTTTAGTTCATGTTTGAGGGTAGTATAAAGTTGATAATATTGGGTTTTGGGGCTGTTAGGATGTGATATGGATGGACTTTGATGGTATGAATGGATTGGGGTTGTTTGGTGATGGAATTGAATGGTATAAAATTTGGGAAATCGCGTAAACATAGCCGTCGTAATGTCCGATTTACTTTAGACTGCTTTTGTTCATAACATTTGGACCCGAGAACTCCCTGCTAAATTATGACCATTGCCATGTTTAGATAGTTCATGTTACGAGCTTCGTTTTGATATATAGTTCGTTCGATTCCGATGCACGGTTTAGGAGAAACGACCATTTCAAGTAACGGCGTTTCGCGAACGAAACTTTTCCCCTCGCCTTACTTTGAAACATAGGTTAAAGACCAAAAAGGGTTAATTAATGTATGAAACAATTATGGTAAGTGTGTTAGGCAGTTGGTAAGCCACTCGCAAAAGAATCGCCTTAAAACTCGTAATGGTTAATTTATTAAAAATGGTGGAGCCGAGGGTACTCGAGTGACTTAAGAGAACCAGTAAGCGCAAAGCGAGCGTTAGAGTCTAATTTGGTTAGAGTATAGAATTACAAGTGACTTTGGTTTAATTCCAACTTACTTGTTGATTATAGGTTACCAGACTCGTCCCGAGCCTTTTATCACCCCCAGTCGCTCAGGCAAGTTTTCTACCCGTTATACTGTTATTGTGATGTATATTTGTTTATGCATTATCTTGCGATAGATGCATGTTGGTTAATTAGCAAATGTTGCGATATATTGAAGCATGCTGATATGGTATATATATGCATGCCTGTTTCGTATTCTTGTCATATATATCTGTTGGTTCAGTTGATAATACCTATGCTAGAGAATAGCAGTAATTTGCATATACCCTTAGTATAGGGACCCAAAGGTGAAAACATTATCTAAAACCGGGAGTCGAGGATCCCGAGTAGATTTTATATATATATTTATTTATATATGGTTATAGTTTTCCAAACTATTAATCGAATAAGGTTTATTCGATAACTTTATATTATTTAATGAATATTATTTGAATATTCATTTGAGGATGTATGACTCCTTTGTTTTATTTTATGAATATTATTTATAATATTCATCCGAGGACTTATGACTCCTTTATTTTATTATTGAATATTATTTCGAATATTCATTCGAGGGCTTATGACTCAGTTATATTATTTAATGAATATTATTTGAATATTCATTTGAGGATGTATGACTCCTTTGTTTTATTTTATGAATATTATTTATAATATTCATTCGAGGACTTATGACTCCGTTTATTATTTAATAATATTCTTTATTTTATAAAAGAATAATATTTCGATAATCAAACTTATTTTTTATTATTCAAATAAAATATTACTTTCGTATAAGTATATCTTTGATTATTTGCTATTCATTCAAGTATAAGTTTTCTAACTTCTACCTCAATTATTCTTATGGGAATATTATTTAAATAATAATATTCAGATATTTTCTAAATATATTGGGACTGATTTACTTCATTAAATCAGCATTACTCCAAACACTCTTTAAAGTGTTTTCGAGTCTTCAAAATGATTTTTAAAAGTTAGAGCGGATCCCAAAACTCATTTTTATATTTAAGATCTTCCTTTCAAAGGGGATTTAAATACTCGCTCAAAACCTGAGGGATCCGGCTCTGTGGTGTATTTTATATTCGCAACGAGGTTGCAGTTTCGGTAAATGAATTGATTACTTACCCAACGTTCGGGAAGTAAGTCCATCTATCGAGTCGGCATAAGCAACATGGGCTCAGTGGGCGTCCATGATAGTGTAAGTGGCTCAGTGGGAGTCCATCAAATGCATAAGTGGCTGAGTGGCAGTCCAGCATAAGGTCCTATTGCGACCAGGGTGATGACCAGTGGGGAATTCGTCCATCTACTAGTAGAAAAGGTTACTTATTGGTATCTTTGCCTGATCAGCAAGATATCAGGTTTATGCCAAAAATTCTTTTCCTTTCCAAAATTCATTGGATGTTTCAAACTCTGTTCATACTTTACATGACAGAGGTTTTTAGGAAATGTATGGGAGATATATATGAATATATATATATATTTATATATATATATATATATATATATCGGGACTTAATGAAGTATCTCGTAACTTCATTATTTATAAAGATACTCAAAGATTGAATCTATTCAAATCTTGTCTCGTAGTCTCATCTATGGGATGACCCTTTTGAAACTATTATAACTTGAACGGTGGTAGTTCAAGTAGTATTTGGAAAAGATATAAGTATATTGGAGTATCTTGTAACTTCATCTTTTAAACTTATATCTAGTAAATGATTATCTTATGCATGACAAAGATTTTCAGAAAAATCGTTGAGACAAGGTTAGATATATGAGATCACCTTGCAACGATATTTTTATACAGTTATACATTGAAACTCTGTGTGTATTATGCATGGAAGAGGACTTCTAATATTTTGAAAAGTATATATGTATATATATATATACTGAATATTTTGCGACTTCATCGCATTAAGATATCAAACTTGGTTCATTTCTTTGGACCAAGATTTTCATGAGTACTATGAGAAGGCTCATATATTGTTAATCATTATACACATTATTTTGGTGGGCTTGCTGCTCACCCTTAGCTTTCTTCTTTCATCACACAACATCAGATAGACAAGATGAACTGGACCAAGCTCCCAATTCGCAAGCAGATAGGAAACGTTCCGCAGCTTTCGGGAAGCATTGAGGCCGCTGTAGCTGAGGTAGAAATTACCAATAGGCTAGGCTTTCAACTTTTGATGTACCAGATTATGTATATTTATGAATTGTAATAATGGAAAAGAAATGTAAATTTATTCAGAAACCTTTTTAAGGTGTATTGACATATAATTGTGGAATAAAACGACTTGTGATTATTTTTGGATATTCATCTCTGAGACTATAACTTGTGGTGTGTGGGTTTATTGTGGGGTCACAGTTCAGAGTAGTTGATTGTGTATTAAGATTGGGTGTTATTAAGGGAAATGGAACTCGTGACAACCCGGATCCCCGACCCCGGATTTGGGGGTGTTACAGAAATGGTATCAGAGCGAAGCGTTATAAACCTCAGAGATGATGTGACGTTAAGATAATAACTAAGATAATAAGAACTCTTGCCAAGTTCATAGTCGGGCTACCTAACGTAGTATTGACAGTTAAAATCCTTACGGGAACCCTTATAAATATCGTGATAGTAACATAGTTCGTTCTCGTATAGGGCAGCGGGGCACCGAACCCTGAGGTTCAGGAGCATCAGCATGAGGATGTTTTATTACAAGTTGGAGATCAAATTGTGAATCCGATGGAGTACCCTAATGAGGGACCGGATGAAATTCATATTGAGAATGTTGCGGTTGAGGATGTTATTCCGGAAAGGATTGTGGCTGAGGAGGATCTCATGAAGGATCCTGATGAAAATGAAGAGAGGACCGCTGAGGAATTGATGACCGTAGTCAGGGCGACTACCAGAGCAAGAATGGCCGCGAGGGTGGCACTAGAGGATGAAGAGTTACCAAGGGCACAAAATTTAATGAGGGTAGAAGGAGTGGGGCCTTCCACGACCCCAATTATACCAGTATCAGACCCTCTTCCAGAGGTTCCTGTAGACATCCATGAGGTTCCACCAATTCCTGTTCCATCCCCGGTACAGAGCCCAGCACCTACTGAGGAAATGCCACCTTTATCTCCTGCACCATTGTCACCTGATACCGTGCTTGGTTATCCATTTGGATCTCCTGGGTCTGCACCACCTGCCCCCCATGGACTGCTAGATGCTACCACTCAGGCTTCTCTTATCGCTTATTATCAGATGACCCTGGGTGGCCTGTCCGAGGCCCGTAATGTTAGGAGTGATCTGTTGGATCGACTTACTGCACCAAGGATTGAGGGCGGGGTACTTCCGACGGGATTAGCTCATAGCATGGAAAGGATTGAGGCTACCACCCGTGTTATAGCTAGAGGCCATCTTGAGGGTCAGATTGATCCAGCTCTACTTGCAACTATCTTAGACCTCATCACCTCTGTGATGGAGCAGGTTAGGGATGTCGTGCGTGCTCGCATTTCTTGATCCATGGTAGTGTGCAGAGCCAGAGCAATCAGACAAGGGTTTCATGTAGTACCGCTTTTGGAAGGATTAGCCTAAGTTATGAATGATTAGTTTTAATGACTAGATGATTATCTATGGTAGTACTTTTGGGATAGAAACGATCAGATCAAATGATGTAATTCTCTTTAATATGTTCAGTTGTTGTACCCTCAAACCAATGGTTATGTATATATTCGTTAATTTCAGTTCAGATCAGTTCGTGGTGATAAGTTCATATTGTTAATTGCACTATTAACACTTAAGAGGGTGCCATGAAGTTTATAGAACTTGAGAATTCATAATTTGCAATCGTGCAAGGACTGAACGAGGGAAAGACTTAAGCAAAGTAAGTAAGACAAATATCCAGAGATTCTCAAAATTTTTCCAAGTAATATGCCCCCACAAGGAATAAGATTAGGGGCAAACCTTGAATGTGATAATCAGGGAGGTCGCAATTAAGATATAAGGAACCCATAATATAATGAAGTGGAAAATGAAGATTTTAAATTAAAAAGATGACCCCAATTATGGGGAGTAGGAAGAAATATTTAGACTGAGAAAACAGAAGTCGAGCAAGATAGGAAGAACCGGAATGGTACTCCTATTGGGCAATCCATAGACCTGCCTAAAACAAAACTTATACTTTTACCCCTAACCACCACCTTGAGGAAACAATGTGGTGTGAAATTCTTTCAGGACCTTTAAGTCGCTAAGCTCTCAGAGTTCCAAGGAACAAGCTGACCCAGTCGAGGTAAGAGCCTGGCTAAAGGAAATACAGGAATCATTTGAGATTCTAAATGATTGACGAATCACAAAAGAGTGTTTTTATCACTTACCCTCTTAAGAGTGAGACCACCCGTTGGTAAAAGGCCAAGGAAGGCACGAAGCCAGAGGTTATGATAAACTGATTTAAGTTCAGTAAATTGTTTTCAGGAAAGTACTTCCCAAGGTTATGGAAATAGTGTAAAAGGTTTAGAGCCAGAACAAAGGCAGACGAGTATGATGAATTATGAATCTAAGTTGTAAAAGTTATCAAGATTCGTTCTGAGGACACGAATCCAGAATGATGGGATGTTTGAAATTGATGCTTATGTTGGGTTGGTTCATGAAATAATGATAAGAGAAAGGAAAATAAAAAGAAACTGAAGTGGAAAGGAATATAAAGGTAAGAGAGTTTGAGGAATGATAAGGGAGTTGGGTATGAGGAAACCCTAAGGACTCGTAGTAATAGAATTAGAAAAGTATGTGATCGTCAGGACGAGGGTGATTCACCATGAGTTAAATTGATGGTTGAAGGTATAAGAGATACATATATTTTATCCCCTGTAATTTGGGAGGATTCGAGGAAACCTTGAGATAATTCGAAGAATAAATAATGAGACGCGGATAGACTGAGGAGACAAGAAAGTAAGAAATTCAGAAAATTGGATGAAGGAAGTAACCTTCAAGAAGGTGAAGTGTAAGACCGGTGGCATGATACCCAGAAAGGGTGACGCCAGATATGAAAGATATCCCAACATTGAGGTGACTGTTGAGATAAACAACAAAAGTAAATAAGGATTTATTAAGAAGAAGTTCACGTTGAACACGACCAATATCTTCCAGAACATCCATGTGATCATTACCAAATCAGGAAAGAAAAGCGGATAACCGTTGTTATCTTTTGGAGGCCATATTGATTGTCCTCATTTTGTATACAGATGTTATTGTGAAATTAGGCATCTACTATCGAGGTGGGAATGATTGAATAAGACACCCTTATCAGGGATATATGACTTGATTTATCCACGGAAGGATGCAGGTACCTTTTAAAGGTGGAATTAAGGATATAACTTCGATAACTTGAGATGAATCCTAGGGGAATGCATAAAGGTTGGCATCCACCCTTAATAGGGACAGCATGAGTTTTGACAGTATGAATTGGAAAGGATCAAGGTAACAACAACCTTTAAAGATCAGTAAAGAAATTTTTCAGAAGTATATAGACAATGGTTTTAGTATTAGTAAATGGTATTTTGATATGCCCTGTATCTAGGGAATACAGGAGGAACGATTCAAGGATAACCTTGGAGGTTTTACAAGGAGAAAGGTAAAATTCAAAATTTTCAAGAATAGAAATGTTGATAAAGGAAATATGACGTAATTATATTGATGCCAAGTGAGGCACGTGTTAAACCACGAGAAGGTATGGATCGAACCAGTAATGGTCGAAATTGTTCAGGGGAATTAGGACTTAAGATAAAAGATATTCTAATTATGATTGAGAGTCAGTCATGACAGTGATTAACCTCTAAAGACTGAGGCAATAACTTATGGAAAAATGGTAATTTTTTTTTACTCATCAGATTTTAAGGAAAACATCTTCACATAAGCTGTGATTGAAATAAGGTAGAAAATTTATTTGGAGATGGTTAAAATGACATTGACTGTAAGGAAATTTTACTATCAGGAAAGGCCAAAGAGGTGGCCGACACTTTAAAGGTAAGAGGATAATTATAGGCGCTTGTGCCAAAGGAATACAGTGATGATGGTTAAAGCTATGCAGGTTGTATTATGGTTTGGAAGATTGACATTCCTTCTGATGATTGTGCAATACCCAACCATAATAGTGGTTGGTAAAGGTTTAATTCATGTAATCGCCATGAGCGGGCTATCTATCTCAGAAGGTACTATCTTGAGAATAATCCAGGACAATATTTCAAAAAAGGACTAAACGAACCTTTGAGTTAAGTCTTCTATTGAAGGCATATGATTAAGAATGGTATTAACCTGCTATCGTTGCTTTGACTGAAACTCTTCTGCACTTTTATCTGCTTCATGTCATGAATATACGCCAGGATTTGGAGTGTTCTTCATGAATCATGAATGGTGATTATGTTAACTCCTTAGAAGGATTCTATACGACATGTAGGGACTCCGTATGGTTAGATATTAAGATTTCATGGAAAGTGAATGACGACAGTAGGTCAGTGGTGGACCATAGTAATGCAGCAATGATTCTGCGAGTAATGAGCTGATTACAACCGTGAGAGTTGTATTGGAATAGATGTTGAGGTTGTGTACCACTAATCGGGTCGTGGTAGTGTATAAGTTATCATTGATAGACTAATTAAGTAGAGTATCTACCTATTGAATATTTATTCCCTCTTATCAATAGAGAGTCGTATTACTATACGAGGAAGGTTGCGGTGCAAGCACAGAATTCTAGTATCGATGATGTATAAAATGAGATTCCAGATTCGATTTTCGATGTCGAGGGAGTTTCAAAGGTGATTGAGTATAAGGTCGAGGGAGTTTCAAAGGTGATTGAGTATAAGCTCGAGGAAGAGCGTGGGTCCATAGAATGATGGACGGAATAGCAAAAATATTTAGGCATGTGAAATACGATGCTATAATACTTGATGTTGATATAAATACATATATGTTTTGTTCTCCTATGACAAACCTCTATAGTTCAGAGGTAGGTTCCAAGCCAGATATTTTGTGGCAGTATATTTTTTATATATATATACAATTCTCTTCAATTCGTTCTTTTCTCTCATTTTCATTTCATGTAAGTTGAGAAGAACAACCCTTCCAGAAGGGGAGGTATTGCTGAATGACTATCTATCTGTGTGATAGAAGCCTAGTAGGATACCACATGTTATTTAATTGCTTGTCAAGTACTAAAGGCTGGCCACCTTCTGTACTAACTATGCGATATAACAAGTGTTCATGATCATAGTGATCTCTCAATAAATTCTTTTACTTCTATATGAAGGATTAAGCTTTCGAAGATAGAAGCAGCTGAAAAAGGAGTAGTAAAGTTGTGGTGGTATTCGGAATGGAAATACATTCGTGATACTAAGGTTGACGAGGTTATTAAAAGGTTATAGAACGCTAACGAGCAAAAGTATAACCAGTATAATATTAGGAACAGAAGGTAGTAGCGATTACGAACTGGAAAAGAATGGGTATTGAGAAGCAAAAGCTCTAATGCTAAAAGCTATAATGAGAGTCTGTGCAATAGACTTGAAAGAAACTGGAATGATCACTTAACGCGAATTGAGTTTTCTTACGACAATAGATCATATGTCATTATCGAGTTGTCGCCTTATGAGATCCTTGAGGGAAGACAATGTCGATCTCCCTTATGTTAGGATGAAGTTGTAGAGCGCAAGATGCTCGGACCCGCAGTAGTCCAAAGGACCAAGGATATAATAGATCTAATCAGAGGACGGCTGGTAGTAACCCAAGATGGACATAAGAAGTATGTTGATTTGACATGAAAGGACAAAGAATAGGAAGTAGGGGACCTAGTGTTGTTAAAGGTATCCCCTTGGAAACCCTTGGAAAGGATTGATGAGATTCGGAAAGAAAGGAAAGCTAAGTCCACAATTTGTCGGACCCTTGGATATATTAAGAAGTATTGGGAGGTTAGCATATGAGCTAGCCTTACCCCCGAACATGTAGCAAGTTCATAACATGTTCCTCATATCAATGTTAAGGAAGTGTAATTCGGATGCCAGATAAATAGGGGCATATGAGCGCATAGGCATGCGACCAGACATAACCTATAGGGAGCAACCAGAAAGGGTTATAGATCGAAAAGGAACAAGTGCTTAGGAGAAAGGTTATCAAACTATTCAGAGTTTGATGGAAGGACCACAATGTGGGAAAATTTACTCGAGAGTTAGAAAGTGCAATGCTAAGAGAGTATCCCTATTCATTTTCTATCTGATTCCGGGACAGAATCCTTTTAAGGAGGGGAGACTGTAATAACCCCAATTTTTGGAAATTTTTGAAACCCTTATGAATAGTGTTTTTGCTGAATGAGAAAACTTTTCATGCCACACTATGTAGGGGTTCTGTTATGGATATTCTGAGATTTTATTAGTACTCTATATGGTATATAAGTGTATGTAAAGATCGTCAGAATCCAATTCCGAACACTTTGATTTTCCCGGAAATCCACTAGATACGGAAAGAATTGAGTATAAGGTAACATGATTAAAAGGATTTAAATTCAAGGATTATAAGAGAGGATCATAAAAGGAATATAATGTATGGAGAAAGGTTAAGGGAACCCAAGTAATAAGATCTCGGGTATGATCCCTCAAACGATAAACGAGAACGAAAGTTAAGCGAACCGTATAACAGATCAGCGGTCATTAGGCAAACAATTAGGAAGTTAATCAAAGAGATTAGAGGGGATGATGTCATCCAACCAATAGAAAGAGGACAAAGGAGGGGTGATGACATCACAAAGTGATGCAAGCATGACATAAGAGGGAAGGAAATGTGGTGGAATATTAACCACACAAAATCAAGGGTAAATGGGTAATTGACCTAAAAAAAACAAAAACAACCAATCAAAAATCAAATCAAAGCAAAAAACACAAAAATCTCTCTTTCTTCTTCTTCATGCTCTCGGCTTTTTGAAGAAAACAAGGAGGAGTTTTTCAAAAACTCAAGCTACACACCTTCAAAAATTATAAGGTTTGTTTCTTTAGCTTCCATAATTCATAACTTAGTTATGCTATAAGTTTGGATCCAAGAATCCAAGATTTACCTAGTTAATCAATTCCTAAAAGTTTAGGGTGAATAGTAACTTTCAAGAACAAATTTTTGATTCTTGATTTTATTTGTAAGGACAAGGTAGCTTAAGCATAGATCAAGGCTTCCATGGGCATTCCAAGGATCTTTCATTGATTAAAAGCTTCAAGAAGGTATAAAACTTCAAACCCTAGCTTTACTTTTGAGTATTAGGAATGGTTTTGATTGTTATAGTTCATGAGGGGCATGATCCTTGTATAGTTAGAGTGTGGTTGGATTTGTAATGAGTTTGAAGTTATAAATCTTGATTATTGGTTAATGAACTTAAGTATAGCTTTTAGTTCATGTTTGAGGGTAGTATAAAGTTGATAATATTGGGTTTTGGGGCTGTTAGGATGTGATATGGATGGACTTTGATGGTATGAATGGATTGGGGTTGTTTGGTGATGGAATTGAATGGTATAAAATTTGGGAAATCGCGTAAACATAGCCGTCGTAATGTCCGATTTACTTTAGACTGCTTTTGTTCATAACATTTGGACCCGAGAACTCCCTGCTAGATTATGACCATTGCCATGTTTAGATAGTTCATGTTATGAGCTTCGTTTTGATATGTAGTTCGTTCGATTCCGATGCACGGTTTAGGAGAAACGACCGTTTCAAGTAACGGCGTTTCGCGAACGAAACTTTTCCCCTCGCCTTATTTTGAAACATAGGTTAAAGACCAAAAAGGGTTAATTAATGTATGAAACAATTATGGTAAGTGTGTTAGGCAGTTGGTAAGCCACTCGCGAAAGAATCGCCTTAAAACTCGTAATGGTTAATTTATTAAAAATGGTGGAGCCGAGGGTACTCGAGTGACTTAAGAGAACCAGTAAGCGCAAAGCGAGCGTTAGAGTCTAATTTGGTTAGAGTATAGAATTACAAGTGACTTTGGTTTAATTCCAACTTACTTGTTGATTATAGGTTACCAGACTCGTCCCGAGCCTTTTATCACCCCCAGTCGCTCAGGCAAGTTTTCTACCCGTTATACTGTTGTTGTGATGTATATTTGTTTATGCATTATCTTGCGATAGATGCATGTTGGTTAATTAGCAAATGTTGCGATATATTGAAGCATGCTGATATGGTATATATATGCATGCCTGTTTCGTATTCTTGCCATATATATAGTCTGTTGGTTCAGTTGATAATACCTATGCTAGAGAATAGCAGTAATTTGCATATACCCTTAGTATAGGGACCCAAAGGTGAAAACATTTTCTAAAACCGGGAGTCGAGGATCCCGAGTAGATTTTATATATATATTTATATATATATGGTTATAGTTTTCCAAACTATTAATCGAATAAGGTTTATTCGATAACTTTATATTATTTAATGAATATTATTTGAATATTCATTTGAGGATGTATAACTCCTTTGTTTTATTTTATGAATATTATTTATAATATTCATCCGAGGACTTATGACTCCTTTATTTTATTATTGAATATTATTTTGAATATTCATTCGAGGGCTTATGACTCAGTTATATTATTTAATGAATATTATTTGAATATTCATTTGAGGATGTATGACTCCTTTGTTTTATTTTATGAATATTATTTATAATATTCATTCGAGGACTTATGACTCCGTTTATTATTTAATAATATTCTTTATTTTATTAAAGAATAATATTTCGATAATCAAACTTATTTTTTATTATTCAAATAAGATATTACTTTCATATAAGTATATCTTTGATTATTTGCTATTCATTCAAGTATAAGTTTTCTAACTTCTACCTCAATTATTCTTATGGGAATATTATTTAAATAATAATATTCAGATATTTTCTAAATATATTGGGACTGATTTACTTCATTAAATCAGCATTACTCCAAACACTCTTTAAAGTGTTTTCGAGTCTTCAAAATGATTTTTAAAAGTTAGAGCGGATCCCAAAACTCATTTTTATATTTAAGATCTTCCTTTCAAAGGGGATTTAAATACTCGCTCAAAACCTGAGGGATCCGGCTCTGTGGTGTATTTTATATTCGCAACGAGGTTGCAGTTTCGGTAAATGAATTGATTACTTACCCAACGTTCGGGAAGTAAGTCCATCTATCGAGTCGGCATAAGCAACATGGGCTCAGTGGGCGTCCATGATAGTGTAAGTGGCTCAGTGGGAGTCCATCAAATGCATAAGTGGCTGAGTGGCAGTCCAGCATAAGGTCCTATTGCGACCAGGGTGATGACCAGTGGGGAATTCGTCCATCTACAAGTAGAAAAGGTTACTTATTGGTATATTTGCCTGATCAGCAAGATATCAGGTTTATGCCAAAAAAATTTTTCCTTTCCAAAATTCATTGGATGTTTCAAACTCTGTTCATACTTTACATGACAGAGGTTTTCAGGAAATGTATGGGAGATATATATGAATATATATATATATATATATATCGGGACTTAATGAAGTATCTCGTAACTTCATTATTTATAAAGATACTCAAAGATTGAATCTATTCAAATCTTGTCTCGTAGTCTCATCTATGGGATGACCCTTTTGAAACTATTATAACTTGAACGGTGGTAGTTCAAGTAGTATTTGGAAAAGATATAAGTATATTGGAGTATCTTGTAACTTCATCTTTTAAACTTATATCTAGTAAATGATTATCTTATGCATGACAAAGATTTTCAGAAAAACGTTGAGACAAGGTTAGATATATGAGATCACCTTGCAACGATATTTTTATACAGTTATACATTGGAACTCTGTGTGTATTATGCATGGAAGAGGACTTCTAATATTTTGAAAAGTATATATGTATATATATACTGAATATTTTGCGACTTCATCGCATTAAGATATCAAACTTGGTTCATTTCTTTGGACCAAGATTTTCATGAGTACTATGAGAAGGCTCATATATTGTTAATCATTATACACATTATTTTGGTGGGACTTGCTGCTCACCCTTGCTTTCTTCTTTCATCACACAACATCAGATAGACAAGATGAACAGGACCAAGCTCCCAATTCGCAAGCGGATAGGAAACGTTCCGCAGCTTTTGGGAAGCGTTGAGGTCGCTGTAGCTGAGGTAGAAATTACCAATAGGCTAGGCTTTCAACTTTTGATGTACCAGATTATGTATATTTATGAATTATAATAATGGCAAAGAAATGTAAATTTATTCAGAAACCTTTTTAAGGTGTATTGACATATAATTGTGGAATAAAACGACTTGTGATTATTTTTGGATATTCATCTCTGAGACTATAACTTGTGGTGTGTGTGTTTATTGTGGGGTCACAGTTCAGAGTAGTTGATTGTGTATTAAGATTGGGTGTTATTAAGGGAAATGGAACTCGTGACAACCCGGATCCCCGACCCCGGATTTGGGGGTGTTACACATACTAAACAATATATATCTATACTATATTATATATTATAATAGATGAAACGTTAAAATTTTGGTAGTCGGTTGATCTGACACTTACTTAAATTACTTAACTACACTTCTTTTTTTGACAAATGCAAAAAAATTTCATTAAATTGAATATAATACAGCCGGGCAAAGAATTTAAAAATTCTTGAAGCTAAAAACGAAATTAAAAACATCTCAAGCGATCCAAATTGCACCAGCATCTCTGAAGATAGCAACATCGCAATTGACCATATCACGTAAAAACTATGGTTAGCCCAATGTTCAAAAACAATAATCGCATAAAATGAGATTGGAGAAGCGGCACCCCTCTACATGCCGGATACCAGCTATAGACATGCCGAAAATACCTCAGCTATCTACATGCCGGATACTAGCTATAGACATGCCGAAAGTGTAAACCCATAAAACATGAACAATCTTTGTTTGTGAAAGGTGAGCTCTTGCAATAATCATCACCGTCCCAGATCCGATACATGTTTTGCAGATCACCAAAAATATCAGCAACTTCGTCCTCAACAGATCCAATACCAGATTAACCCAAGCATGACTAAACAAAAACATAACACACACTCCAAAAGGAGAGACAAACACACACTCCAAAAGTAAAGACACTCAAATACCCAAACCCTAAGACAGGGGAGAGAGGAGGGAGGCGGCTCAACTTTTTTCTTAATTACACTTCTTAATTAATGTTATTATAAACTAATTAATAGGAAATCTACTTCTACTTCTTCTATTAATCGACATCTACTTCTTCTATTACTTAATTAACCATACTAATTATATAATATTAAACTAATTAATAGTGAAATTGACTTATATTTCTTCCATTAATTTAATTATTATATTAAAAAACCCGTGTGTCGTATGGTACATGGATATCAATACTATTATATTAAAGACAAAAATGAGAGTTTGGTTGGTAGTCGTTCTGGTCATCGTAATTATAGTAATATTTAAAACAATCTCATAAATAGATTAATATTTACAATAGAATTATTTAAATACAAATTAAATATAATATGTCTAATGGTAAAGATTTGAATAAAATAATATATAATATTCACCCGAGTCGGGCTAAACAAGATTATACTATTGATCCAGCCTTAAATAGAAATTAAAAATTAACTACATACTAACTGAATTTGCAGTCTAGGACTAAAACAAAATAATAATGACTAATAAAAATTTGAAAGAAAAATCGTTTGACCGATATAATATGGCTAAAATAAAATAATAAATGGGCTAAAACAATATCAAATTTTTTTAAAAAAAATCCGTTTAGTTGATATAATGTTATTGTGCTAAAAAAAATTATATATTATCCATTCGCTCTAAAACAAAATAATATTTACCCCGGACTAAAATAAAATTAAACAAAAAATAAAATATAACTAGCTGTATTTGGTTGATATAACGAGTCTGAAGCTAAAATTAAGATTTGCTAAAACAATATAATAAATACTACCGATCTGGCTAAATTTTTTTATTAAACCATGCCAAAACAAAAATGAAATTTTAAACGTAACGCATTGGTCGATATAATTTTATCACACTAAAATAAAATATATTATTTATTCAATTTAAAACAAAATAATATTCACCCTGAGCTAAAAGAAAATTAAAAATAAACTAAATATAATTATGTGCTTTATACAACGGGCCTGATATTAAAACAAATAATGTCTATTATTGATCTACGTTAAACTAAAATTAAATTTCAACAAAAGATGATTCTTACATTATTAATTGGTATTAAAATAAAATTAAAATCTACCTAATTCATTGATAGGATAACTGGATCCAACTTTAAAAGCCGAAATATTAACATTTTGATACTAGGTCTGTGGGTTCAATATTTGGTTTATATAATTACGTGTTTACTACAATTTTTTAACATATATACTATTTTAATAAGACAAAAATATATATAATTTCATAGTCAGTATAATTATGTCGGACTAAAATAAATCAAAATATGCTATTTATCTGGGCTAAAAATATACAATTAATTTATGTTAAATTAAAATTAAACTTAAAATGAGAAAATAATTAGACTAGTTAAAATAAAATAAAATATACTTTTGTACGAGTTAACATAATTTTTTTACCATTGATACATATTTTTTACCATAAATTCGGGTTTAAACAAATTAAATTAAAATAAATTTGAATATAATTAGTTGGATTTGTTTAGTATACCAAACTAAAGATGATTCGTATATTAGCTAAAATTTACCTTTAGATTAAAACAAAATTATCCTTAATAAAAAGACATATAAATATCAATAAAATTATATCTTTTAATCAGTGACCTTTTTTTAAACTAAAAAATTACTAACTTATACACGTGTATATTTAAAATTATTATCAAATTATATTATTAAAGATTCCAAATGAATAAATTTCAGAGTTTAAAACTTTCAATTAAGATTAAATTCTAAAAGTATATAATATTAAAAACAATCCGTGCATCGCACGGGTTTTAGGCTATATATATATTCAAATTTTAATCTTATAATTTTTTAATAAAATAATTCTACAAATCTTTAATATGTTATATTTTTTATGCAGAACTTTAATTCCTACGACTCTCACGAATTTTATAATTTCAACCAAAAAAATTTGCTATAAAATATTATTGGGCTTAGATTTTATAACGTCAAAGGTGGGAAAAGAAAAATAACAAGACACTTTGATAGTCCGATATGATTCACAATTTTACATGAGCATCGACTAGGTTAATGGTAAATATTTGTGCCTTTTGGTAAACTGAGTGTAATTGGGACGTCAATCTAAGGGGCGTTAGTTATTTATGACATAATTGTAGTAAATATGACACAAACAAACTGAAATGATGCGTGTGAAGAGCATGATAAAAAGACGCATGTTAAAAAGGCCGCATTTAGAACAGATTGAAGCCGGAAGCTGAACCGCATGTTAAAAGACTAATATAATCCTCGTGTATAGCATAGTGAAGTGCATGTTTTTTTTTGAAAAACTAGGAAATTCTCATTAACTTGGAAATTTGAAGGTAACATCTCCAACAACAATTCCGGAGGAGATATAAAATAATTGTAGCTATCTAGCAAATATGGGACTCTTGTCATCAAATGGGCAGCCTTGTTTGCTTGCTTTTCTACATGAAGAACAGACAGATCAGTTTGTTCCTTAAGTTTCTCCTTGCACTCGTCGATGATATGACCAACCTCTAACTGGTACGAATCCTCAGCATGAAGAGCATGCACCACCAGCTGAGAATCACTCTCAATAACAACATGATGTAAGTCAGTACTATTTATCCACTTAATTACTTCATATACCCTTGTAGCCTCAGCTTCCATGACTGAAAGTTCGCCTGCAATCTTCATATTCTTACCCATTATAAATTGCCCTCTGTCATGACGCACTATCAGGCCTAAGGCGAACATAGACTCACCACTGTGTAGTGATGCGTCCACATTTAATTTGTAAAACCCTGCCTCAGGAGGACGCCACACTACTTGTTCTTCCGTTATTGAACCAGGTTGTCCATGGCTAAGTTGAGTTTTGCACTGATTGGCTTCTTCCCATTCCTTCACAAGCTTGGTACTCAACTCCATAGTAACTGTAGGAGTTATAATCTTGCCCTCCCAAACTCTTTTATTTCTTGCAAACTATATGCCTGAAAAAACAATAGCCATTTTCTAAATTGTTTCAGCTTTCTCCCTACTAATCATATCCAACAACCAGCTCGAAGCCAACTCTATATCCTGCATATCAATATTCAACCTTGATTTGCTCTAACATTCCACAATAAATGGACATCACAAAATAAATGTCTTAAGTGCTCAATATCAACTCCACACATTGGACACATAATCGTGGTCTCCACACCTTTACTCCTTAATAGCTTTCTTACAGGAATGTTGTCCCAACAGAACCTCCAAAGAAACACTCTGATTTTATGAGGCAATTGCATGTTCCACAATTTATTCCAGCCTTGTGAATCAATCGTGTTATCCCTGCTAGAATTACATGTTTCCCAATACTTATATCATGACTTCACGGTATAAACACCTTTATGAAAACCAGTCCAAGCTAATCTATCTTGAACTTCAATCTGCGGAATTCTCGTTTGTAGAATCAACTTACTATCAGCAGTATGAAAATCATGTTCCACCTTATGCACATCCCAGACTCTGGTATTAGGATGGAAGTAAAACACACTTTTTCATCCCTGATAATATTCAGGTGACTATCCTCAACTCAAAAATCCAGCTTACCTTGTAACCACGGATCTTTGCAAATATTAATTTCTTTTCCATCCCCTAGAACCCATCTAAAACCACCTTTCAATGTCTCTTTAGCCTGTCAAATTCCAATCCAGATAAAGCTTGGATCCACCCCTCTATTTTCTTGCAAAATATCTTTGTCATGGAAATATCGCTCTTTAAAAATACTTGCTACAAGTATGTCTGGTTTGTGACTAAAATTCTAGATGTGCTTGCCTAGAAGGGCCAAATTAAATCCATGTAGGTCACGAACGCCTAATCCACCTTTGATTTTTGCTACTGCCAACCTATTCCAGGCCATCCATTTTATTCCTCTAATGTTGTTACCACTCGACCCCCACCAATACCCATTCATCAGTTTCTCAATTTCAGAGCACAAAGTTTTCAAAATCAAAAAGCATGACATGTTGTAGGAAGGTAGCGTTTGAGCCACATTCTTAACCATAACTAATTTTCCAGCTTTAGATAGCATCTGATGACTCCAGTCTTGAACTTTCCTCCACACTTTATATTTTACAAATCCAAACACTGATTTTTTTGATCGCTTAATTAATGAAGGGAGACCTAGGTAATTACTATCCCCGAGATTGTTTTGTACTCCCAGGATGTCTCTAATCTCCTGTTATTTGTCCCTTCTAACATTGGCACTAAAGAATATGCCTGATTTTTGATAGTTCACCATCTGCCCTGACTCATGACCATATGCAGTCAATAGCACTTTAATCACCCCTGCTTCTTCTCCGTTAGCTTTAAAGAATAAAAAACTGTCATCTGCAAATAGAAGATGGGTTACCTGGGGAGCATTCGAGCATATTTTACAACCACTAATAAGACCATCACTTGCATCTCTTTTAAGTGCTTGAGAAAGGCCATCAATACAAAACAAAAAGAGGTAAGGAGATAACGGATCTCCCTGCCTCAACCCTCAGCCTTGAAGTTTTTGGACCAATCATATTACCATTAAAAGCTATCGAATAACTCACTGTTGAGACGCAAAGCATTATTCATTTAATCCAAGTGTTGTTAAATCCCAAAAACCTGCATTCTACACTTTAAGTAATTCCAATCCACATGATCATATGCTTAAGAAATATCCAATTTCAGAGCCACTTCACCCTCCTTACCACTATTTTTCCTCTTCATAAAGTGTAGAATTTCAAAAGCAACAAGAACATTATCAGATATATTCCTTCCAGGTACAAACGCAGATTGGTTTTCAGTAATTACACCAGGAAGAATGACCTTGAGTCTGTTCACCAGAACCTTCGCTAAAATCTTATATATGACATTACAAAGAGCTATGGAACGGAGATCTGTCATATAATCTGCATTTTTTTTGTATAAGAACCAACATCGTGTCATTCATATTTGCTGGAAAGGAGCACTCTAACAACCATTCTTTATAACAATTAAACACTTCTTCCCCCAGTAAGTCCCACAAATGTTTAAAAAATGCTGGACTCAACCCATCAGGACCAGCACTTTTATCCGGATGCATTTGCTTCACAGCCGTAGTAAATTCCATGAAGTTAATCTCAGTTGTAAGCCTAACATTTTGTTCGTCAGTGATAACACGAGTTTCTTCATTGATAGACTATGTAATGTCATTATTATCTCCATCAAATACACTTCTGAAATAATCCATCACCACTCTACCCATTTCATCATATTAATCCACTACTTCATCATCCCTAGTAATGAGGTGAGTGATATGATTTAGTTCTTCTCTCCTTGACGTTGCAACATGAAAAAACTTTAAATCAGTGTCCCCCTCAGTCAACCAGAAAGCTTTAGCTCTTTGTTTCCAATACAATTCTTTGTGAAGTAGTAAGTCCTCCAGTTTCTTCTGCTCCTCAAAGTAACATTTTACTCCCTCATCATCACTTCTATCAACCAGACTACATAGAATAGCTTTATGTTTTTTAACTTTGTCTCGAAATTTATGGAAAAATGTTCTTCCCCATCTCGCCATGAAAGATGATATGGATAATAATTTCGGAAGCAAATGGAGTTTAGGAATCTCTTTCCAATACTTTGTCACCTCCTCCTTAAACCTTGGTTCATGCAACCATGTATTTTCAAACTTAAATCTGAATTGCTTCCTAGAGAACTCAGTATTAACAGGTTCTAGAAAAATAGGGTCATGATCAGATTTAATAGTATGTAAAATAGATAACTTACAAATGAGGAATTTCCTCCACCAACTAGCATCAGCAAAAAAGCCCTGTCAAGCTTTTCTCTAACCCAATTTGGTTTACCTTTGCTCTTTTCCCACGTGTAATCACCACCTTTCAAATCTATCTCCAAAAGCCCACAATCTTCAGTCGTAGATTTAAACCCTTCTATCAAGGACTGAGGATGCGGATGTGGTCCTTCTTTATCCGTGGCACACAACATGTCATTGAAATCTCCAAATATACACCAAGGAATGTTGTCATATTTCACCAGCCTTCTCAGAAAATTCCATGCATCATGTCTTCTATTTCTCTCTAGGAAACTATGGTTAACATGTTAATCTCCAAGATACATTCAACCCCTCCATAATATGCACATCAATATGATTAATCGAAGAATCAATCACTTTACACCCTACAGAACGTTTCCACATAATTGTCAAACCTCCTCATCTCCCTACTCTGTCTACCGCAAAGTAATCAAAGAAACCAATTTTTTTTGCTAACTCCTCAATATCCTTCTTTTCAACTAAAGTCTCCGATAAAAATACAAAATCAGGGTTTGAAGATTTTATTAAATCTCCGAAGATTCGAACTGCACGGAGGCTCCCCATACCTCTGCAGTTCCAGCTTAAGTAATTCATAATGGACGGGTAGCTTGTGCCGCAAGCGTAGCCACAAAATTTTGTTTGAAATTATATAATCAGCATTAGAAAATATAGTTTCCTTAATTTGCATCAATATATTTTTATGCTCTTCGCTTAGCAATTTATCATCTGTTTCCATTGGGGCTTTAGACAATTGCCCGGTACATTTTCTTTTTCTTTCCTCAACATTCAGCCCATCATCCTCCTCTTCATAAAGCCCATTTGTTATTTGAATAAATGACTGAGGCCCAATACCATCTAAAATCATGCCATGTATTATCCTAATCAACGTGTTTTTTGAACCCCCCTAGTACTCCTAGCATCACACCCCAGAACTCCTCATTTATCCTGATCTCCTGATTTTCCGCCCGAAAATGTAGGATAGTTATTCCCCCTACTCACTCTCTCCGCCCATCCAACGTCATCTTCCTCCCTCAGCCATTTACTACCACCCTGCCCAGCTCCTCGACGTGGTGGTGCACGTAACCATGAGCCCCATTCCTGGACACCACCTTAACTTCTTGAATCCAAAGACTTACGACGTAATCTCTCAGTATGCGTAACGAAGCCACACGTAAAATAAAAATCCCCTAGCCTCTCATATTTGCATGACACTACTCCGAACCATTCTTCCTTTTAATCTTCTTCTTTCTCTTAAGTGGTTTCTTAACGTCCAATCTTATTCTGACTCTCATATTCTCCCTCCATATGCTGCTATTATTTTTTGGGTCATATGAAATGAATTCTCTAAAGAAGTTACCAAATTGTTTCCCCAGAGCTTTAGACATAAAACTACTCAGAAGGTCATGAATTTGAATCCAAATATTTAGCCACCATAGAGGAACTTTCAGAGGGTCCTCTCCTATCGGTATCGATTCCACCAGAAGCATTGCATTATCAAAATTCCAAGGCCCGCCATTCAACACCCACATCTTGTCTTCTTTGTGATAGAATTGAAATAGATAGATTCCTGATTCTAATTCTTTAATGTTAATCCCCATCGTGGGCTTCCAAACATCTTCTATCTTTGTTTTCATGGCTCTGGTATTGATATTTTTTCAGTCAAAAATATTCCAACCAGACATAGATCATATTTGTTGACTTCTTCCTCCACATCCCCTTCAATGACTAAATCTTCATTTTCTTCATCCTCCACACTAAGGTCTTCTAGTTACTCGCTAATATTTTGATAACGTGCCATTGAAAAGAGCTCACACAAATCTGAAATACATATAAGGAGAGAAGAACAACCTCTCACATGAATGAAGAGAAAAATTTCTAATTTATCTATTATTTATCTTGATAGTGATATAGTGACATTCTTTTAATTTGCCTTAGTATCCGCAATAAATAGTGGGAATCCATAATATATTGTGACAATTTGGGTTGGTTGGGATAGCAGTGAAGTGCATGTTAAAAAACGTTTCTTAGAGTCCAATAATGTGGCATTATATAATTTTTTTTTAAAAAATATCATATTTCTTTAAAAAAATTAAGAAAAAAATAAAACGTAGGTTGAAAGTAAACGCAACACGATTCATTTTTGTGATTGATTTCTTTCTGTGAAATAACGCCAGACTTGCTGAACAAGACACTTGAAATATAGGGCACGTTTGGGGTTTCTTAAAAAACGTAACTTATGACTTAAAGTTGAAAAGTGTCGTATAAGTGATATGAGTATCATAACTTATAAGTTATTTAGGCATTTGGATAATTTTACCTATAAGTTGCTTATAAGTTGTCGAAGTGTTTGGTAAATCATAACTTATAAGTTATAATTATTTTAAAAAAATTCAAAATTTTAATATAACAATTAAATACATGAATAAAAAAATTCAAAACATAAATATTGAAATATAAATTACTAAAAATAGTATTTTATATGATAGTATATTATACAAAAATATTATAAAACTTATTATAATAATAGTTTGTATAATAGTATTTTGGGATAGTTAAAATATCGATAAGTAATTTGGCCATACTTATTGACTAAAATATACAAAAAACTAATAATATCTAAACATAACAATTTTAATACATTAATATAATAGGATAAAATTGAAAAATGTAATTAAATATGCATGCATAAGGATTTAGAAAGAGAGAAAAGTAGTGAACCGGATGACAAATGAAGATCAGAAAGTATGGGGTCTCAACTTTCATATTTCATCACATAAGTAGTAAAATATGATCATTTTTTATTTTACCCAAACAGTCAACACAACAATATAAGAGCATTTATACTCATTTAAGTTGGAAGTGGAGGTGCCCAAACAGGCACATAATCTCTCCGAATCTCATCTTCTTCCTTCTTCTGCAATTCAATCCGGGGGTAATTTTTTTTTAAAAAATGGCGGTACCGATAGAAGAAGACACAAACTTCGAGGACGATCAAATTGCTTCTATATCTACAATTGATATTATTAGAGCATTCACATCCCATTCCTCATCTATCCCTAATCCCCATAATTTAGGGAATATATGAAATTTAGCTTAAATATCATTCTACATCCGGTTCCCCATTTAGGGAAAAATTTAGGGACAAGTATTTGAGTCCTAATATTTGGGGACTTGTTTTTCATTCCCCATTTTAGAGTAAGTCCAACTGATAATTCCGGTGAGCGGGGCGGCTCCTTCCGACGTCGTGCATGAACCTTCTTTCCGTGGGTGAGGTGTAGCTGATGTGGGGCGTCTGCAAAACAACATCCAGATAGATAGGAAAGGAAGGTGGCTGGGTGTATATACTTGTGTGTAAGAGAATGTGTGTGTAAAATGTGCCTAACCCTTAAACCCTCTCACTTTGGGGTATTTATAGCCCAAAGGTAGGGTTTAGGGGTTGGTACATTTAGATCAGGGTCGTTTGTTGTTGGAGGCGGAGGACGCCTGACTTGGGCAGATTGTATACACGTGTCTAGGTAAGGACCACCTTTAGGACGCACCAAAGGTATGCTGGTACCGGGTTTGTTGTATAAGAAATGCATGTACTTTAACAAGACTAAGACATTTTGTCAACCCTAAGTAAGTTATATTGTTATCTTAATTTGTATTTTGTACTTATAACACTCGAAATCTGTAAAAATATCAAAGGAGCAGACTGGAGACTTTTTTTATAAACAGTGTCAAGCCTAAAAATTCTATCTGGAAGAAGATCATGAAGATCATGCCTTAAAAAAATTATAAAGAAGCTGGGAGTTGAATAAATCTGTTTTAGGAAATAGATTCTAAGTCAAGACCTCTACAAGTCATAGATTTAGTGTTATAGAAAAGTCATTCGAGAACTCAAAATGACTTATCGATAAGTCAGGAAAGGCACTAGAGAACTCACAGAGATATCGACAAGCCAAATTGAAGACATGGAGTTTGGAGATATCGACAAGTCATTTCTTCACTAGAGAACTCAGAGTTATCGACAAGTCAACATTCATTAGAGTACTCTGAGTTATCGATAAGTCAAATTCCACTAGAGAACTCAGAGATATCGATAAGTTAAAATTTACTAGAGAACTCTGAGATATTGACAAGTCAACTTTGACTAGAGAACTCTGAGATATCGACAAGTCAAGAAGCCACTAGAGAACTCAGAGTTATCGATAAGTCAAGTGAAGATATGAAGACTAGAGATCTCGACAAGTCAAATTCTCTTATAGAGAACTCAGAGACCTCTACAATTCAAATTTGCTATTGAGTATTAGAGATCTCGATAAGCCAATATACTTATCGAGATGTCAAGTTCTCTATAGACCAAATGGAGATCTCGAGGTAAAATCTCAAAGTACAAAATTACAGATCAGTTCAATATTCTAGATTAACAATCAACAAATAATCCAAACAGCTGGATTGACAAGTCTATAAAAAGCAGCTTGAAGGATGTGCAAGATCAATATTGAAGATTAACTGACAAAGAAAGATCAAGATAATTATATGATGCTAAAGATATGCTAAGCCAGAAATAGAAGATATACTTTTCTATAAATGGAAATGACAAGTGACAGTTTAGTAAAGTTAATGGCATGTCTTATTGTACACTGTGTAAACCAGCAGTTAACTGAGTTATAAAGTTAACATAGGTCCTTTAGTCAGTGTAACAATTAAGATAGAATCTTGTAACTCTCTCAAGAAGAAGCTAAGCTCTTTATCAATAAAGAGCCTAGAAATTTTGTAGCAGAATATTCTTAATTTTAATATAAAATTAAGTGAGTTTTGAAGATTTGTGTTCCTTATTTTCTGCAAGTTTAATTTTTGCATGAACATATTTTTCCTACAAGATTTAATTTACTTTGTTCAACCATAAAAGATTCAAGAAAAGCTCAAAACAGTAAAACACATTCACCCCCCCTGTGTGTTATTCATTTCCTAACAAGTGGTATCAGAGCAAAATCTGAAAGTAAACAGATTTAAGATCTTAGAAGAATAAATACACAGAAAATCAGTAGCATCAAAATTCCTATCTTTGACAAAGCTAACTACACTCTTTGGAAAAGGAAAATGTTGTTGTTTATCAGGATGGCCAATCCACTCTACATTCAGATCCTCAAGAATGGGCCCTTCACTCCTATGGCTAGAGTTGAGGAATCTACAGATGGAGACATGGTTATCCCAACTCATTATGCTCCAAAAGACCCTTCTGAGTATACTGAGCCTGAAAAAGAGAAAGTTTCCCTGGATAGTGGCTTGCAATTAATATTGATTGAGTCACTTGACAATGTGATGTACAACAACATTGTCAACTGTGACACTGCCAAGTAAATATGGAAAAAGATTGAGATACTCTGTGAGGGAACTGAGGAAGTTAGATCAAATCAGAGAAGGATACTGATTTCACAATATGAGGGTTTCATGACTAAGCCAAAGGAAAGTATTACTGAAGTGTTTGAAAGGTTTAACAAGCTGATAAATGACTTGCAACTTCATGATAAATATTATGAAGCTGAAGAAGTGAACTTAAAGTTCTTGCTTACTCTCCCTGATCATTTGGAACAGAAAATCTCCGCAATTAGGGAAGGGAGAGACTTGAGTAGGATAACACTGGAAGTTTTATATGAAATTCTTAAAACATATGAACTTGAAATGATTCAGAGAAAATCATTGAGATCTGGCCAAGGACATGTTGTAGATGGCTCAAATGCTTTAATTATTAATGAAAGTCAAACATCTACTGATGAGCCAAGATCTCAAACTCCAGTTGCCTCAACAAGTGAGCAAAGAACAAATGATTCACAGGAACAAGTCATTCTGGAATTGGAAGATGATGAGTTCTACACCCTTGATGAACTGGATGAGCTAGATCAGTCAATGGCTTATTTGGCTAGAAAATTCTCTAACATTAGAGTAAAGAAGCCAAGATTTTTCAAGGGTAAAGGACAGTCTTTTAACAAAGACAGCCGTTGGAAAGGAAAAGGGAAGTACACCTCTGATAGCAAGAATGGTTACAAAACTGGATCTGTTGACAGATCTAAGATAAGGTGCTACAATTGTGATGAATTGGGCTATTTTGCTACAGAATGCAGGAAACCCAAGAAAGCAAAGAAGGATAAAGCTTATCTTAAATTAGAAGCAAAGTATGAAGCTCTTCTAAAGAAATAGCAAAGCAAAGCTTATATTGCAGAGGGTAAAAGTTGGGATGACTCTGAAAATGATGAAGATGAAGAATTTGGAAATTATGCACTCATGGCCTTGGAGCAAGGAGAATCATCCTCATCTAAATAACAGGTATCAACTCTTACCACCATTGATTTAAATGTGAGTCAATATAAGGAAACTGTAGAGAAGATGAGCATGGAAATGTTTCACATTCACACTAGAATGGTTGCTGCTAATGAAGAAGTTAGCAGATTAACAAAGATAAATGAGAAGCTTGAAAGTGAGAAGCAAGAAACTGAATTATTGCTGGTGGAGCTTGAAGCTGTAAAGCAAGAGAATGCTTATCTCAAGAACAAGCTCAAGTGCGCAAATAAATTGAAGCAGTGCTAAGGGAGAAGCTTGAAAAGAATGAGGTGAAGTCGAAGTCTTTCAAGAATGCATCTGAGTTAATTGGACAGTATCATGAGAAAAACAAACCATGTGCAAATATTGCTATTGGTCTTGACTATGATGCCTTGAACAACAAGAAGAAAAGGACAAGTGACAAAGGAAAAACAACAGTTAATGAAAATGTTCCAGCTATACTGAAAAAGGTTACATCACCTATGTTCAAGGCATGTGAAGTCAGCTTCAGTGAAGAAGAATTGATTATCAAGCAAGAAATTGATGATGAGGATAAAAGGGAAGAAAACTGCAGAATCAACTCAGTCTTCCAATACTGAAGAAAAGCTCATGGACAAACAAAGTCCCAAGACACCTGTCAAAGAGACCAAAAATGAAGATGCAAGAAAGAAAAAAAATAGAAATGGAAAAATAGGATAAACAAAAGCAACAATTTTGCTTATGTTGCAGATGCTCCAAGAAAGAAATGTGAAAAATGTGGCTCTGTGAATCACCTAATTCACCTTTGTAAAAAGGCAGTTAGCAATCCAACTAAAGGAGCCTGCAAATATAATGAAGCAAATGCAAATGATTCTTACTCCTTCTGTGACAAGTTTGACTGCATTCCTTACAACTTAAAAGTGATGAAAAGTTATCACAAACTGAGAGTAGACCTCAAGGAAACAAGAATTGAATTTACAATAAAAAGGGAAAATGCTCAACAATCAATGAACTCTATTTTATCTGAAACTACTCATTCTACTTCTGCTAAATCAGTTAATAAGAATAAAGTACCCAACACTGCTTGGGTTGCTAAACACACTTAAAACTCATTGTGTGCATGGCAAAGTGAAGAAAGTCATCTGGATCATAGACAATGGATGTTCAAGGCATATGACATGTGATAAAGCCCAGCTATCACAGTTTGAGGAGAAAGTTGGCCCTTTGGTGAACTTTGGAGACAACAACAAAGGATTCACAATGGGATATGGCAAGATTATTTATGAAAATGTTATCATTGATGTTGTAGCACTGGTAGCTGGTCTTGAAGTGAATCTTCTCAGTGTTAGCCAATTTGTAGACAAAGGCTTTGAAGTTTTATTCAACAAAGAAGAATGCACTTTTATCAGCAAGAAAACTGGTGAAGTTGCTCTGAAAGGAGCAAGGAAAGGAAGCTTGTTTGTTGTAGACTTAGACTCAATAAATAAGGATGGAATTTGTTACTTCTACACTAAGGCATCAGAAGAACAAAGCAAGCTATGACATAAGAAGCTGCCTCACTTGAATTTCAACGCAATTAATACCTTGGTCAAAAAGGAGTTGGTAAAAAACATGCCTAAACTGGAGTTTTCTCAAGTTAAAGTTTGTGAAGCTTGTCAGAAAGGAATAGTGAAAAGATCAAGTCACAAGACAAAAACTGTGAATTCTATAAGTACTCCTTTGCAACTAATTTATATGGACTTGTTTGAGCCAGTAAATGTCTTATCAATTTCAAGGAACAAATATGCACTTGTGATGATGGATGATTTCTCAAGATACACTTGGGTAGAGTTCATGCACTCTAAAGATGAAACTCCACACATCATAATTGAGCACATCAGGAAGATAGAAAAACAGGCTGAAGATTACAACTGTGTAAAAAGATTGAGAAGTGATAATGGAATAAAATTCAGAAATGCTACATTGAGTGAATTCTGCAAAAGGAAAGGCATTGTTCAAGAATTCTCAGCTGCTAGAACACTTCAACAAAATGAAGTAGTTGAAAGGAAGAACAGAACATTAGTTGAAGCTGTTAGAACAATGTTGCAAGATGCAAAGTTGCCAACAAGTTTCTGGGAAGAGGCTGTTAACACTGCATATTACACTCTAAACAGATATCTCATTAACAAAGCACATGGAAAATCACCTTACTCAATCATATCTAAAAGAAAGCCTACTGTAAAGCATCTTCATGTGTTTATAAGCAAGTGTTATATTTTGAAAGACAACTCTGAATAAGTGGGAAAATTTGACTCAAAAGTCTTTGAAGCAATTTTTCTGGGATATTCATTGGAAAGAATAGTCTACAAAGTTTATGTGATTGACCAAAAGAAAATTATGGAAAGCACATATGTGACTTTTGATGATGACAAGTGTCCAGGCTTGGAATGACGTGATGATAATAAACTGAAGCCCTTGCATTTGAAAACCTTAACATTGATAGTGATTCTGATGGGGAAGATGAGGTTGATGTACAACAGATGTTAAATGAAGAGACTACTCAACAGGAAAATCATGGAAGTGGAAGCTCATCCCAAACACCTAAATTTGATAGCACAAACTCAGGGGGACAAAGAGAAGAAGGATCTAGCAGTCATACCAAAAATGAAGAAAATGATGAAGGCACAAGTCAACAAACTCATACAAGGAAGTGGGATAGAAGTCACACTAGAGAAGCAATTATTGGTGATCTTACTGCTGGTGTGAGGACTAGAAGTGCAACTACTAATGAGTGACTACATGCATGTTTTCTGTCTCAAGTAGAGCCTAAGAAAATTGATGAAGCTCTACTGGATCCTGATTGGATATCTGCCATGCAGGAAGAGCTGAATCAGTTTGAAAGAAACAAAGTTTGGAAATTAGTTCCTGCATCAAAGAATAGAAGCATTATTGGGAGAAAATGGCTGTTCAGGAACAAGATGGATGAAAATGGTATAGTCACCAGAAACAAAGTAAGGTTGGTTGCAAAAGGCTACTCACAAGAAGAAGAAATTGATTATGATGAAACTTTTGCTCCAGTTACAAGACTTGAAGCTAGAAGGATTTTTCTAGCATTTGCTTCACACTTAAATTTCAAAGTGTATCAAATGAATGTCAAAAGTGCCTTTCTGAATGGTGAGCTAGAAGAAGAAGTTTATGTGCAACAACCACCTGGCTTTGAAGATCCAGAATTTCCAAATTTTGTGTACAAATTACTCAAGGCTCTATATGGAGTAAAACAGGCACCTAGAGCTTGGTATGACACACTGTCAGAATTCCTACTGAAGCATGGTTTTACTAGAGGTACCATAGACAAGGCTCTCTTCTACAAGAAACATGGTGAGGATATGATCCTAGTTCAGATCTATGTGGATGATATCATCTTTGGTTCTACAAATGAGAAACTTTGCTAAAGATCCTCTAAGCTTATGCAAAGTGAATATGAAATGAGTATGATGGGAGAATTGAGTTACTTTCTTGGACTTCAAGTCAGTCAAAGAAGTGATGGTATCTTCATCAGCCAAACTAAGTATGTCAAGGATTTATTGAAAAAGTTTGGTATGGTTGATTGTTCACCTGCATCTACACCTATGTCTACTGCAACAAAATTGGATGAAGATAAAAAGGGCAAGAGTGTAGATATCTCAAGCTATAGAGGGATGATTGGATCATTGCTTTATTTAACTGCAAGTAGACCAGACATCATGTTTGTTACATGTCTGTATGCAAGATTTCAATCCAATCCAAAAGAATCACATTTGATGGCTGTAAAAAAGATTTTCAGATATTTGAAGGGAACTCCAAACTTGGGATTATGGTATCCTAAGGGAACTGGTTTTGAAGGTGTTGGTTACACAGATGCAGATTTTGCTGGATGCAAGGTTGACAGGAAGGGTACTAGTGGAAGCTGTCAATTTCTTGGACAAAGACTTGTATCCTGGTATATCAAGAAATAATAATATGTATCAACTTCTACAGCTGAGGCTGAATACATAGCTGGAGGAAGTTGTTGTGCTCAAGTGCTTTGGATTAGAAATCAACTAATGGATTATGGCCTAGTATTACACAAAATTCCTATTATGTGTGACAATACTAGTGCTATATCTATAGTAGCTAATCCAGTTAACCATTCTAGAACAAAGCACATTGATGTAAGGTACCATTTTATTAGACAATATGTTACAAATGGTACCATTGAGCTCATTTTTATTCCAACAGAAAAACAATTAGCTGATAGTTTTACTAAACCTTTGGATGAAGCAACTTTCACTAGACTTGTTTGTGAAATTGGAATGCTTAGTTCTTCATCCTAAGGCAAGAACTCAGCTAATGTTTTGCAACAGATTAATTTATAATAAATCAATCTTTATTTGATTTAAATTAGAAATTAACTGAAATATGAATTATAAATATTTCAGAAATCTCTGCATATTTATTCTTCAAAATTTAAAATTCAACTTGGAATTTTTCAAATTCTAAGTAAACTGCTTAGTTGTTAATTTACATCCTTAAATATGTAAAATTAGCACAAGGCAGAATTATATTGGTCAAAAGTATATAGAGAACTGAGTTTTCAATAAGTCTAACTGAATTATCGACAAGTCTTTTTAATATTTCTCGAGTGAGTTTTCGACAAATCAATTTACTGACTTCTCGAGTGACTTCTCGATAAGCTTAATTATGACTTATCGATAAGTCCTTGTAGAGTTCTCTAGCAGTGTTAATTCACAGAGCTCTCTACAAGTATAATTTTTGACTTATCAATAACTCAGAACTGAAATAATTTAATTTAGTAAATTATTTTGTTAAAATACTTTTGGAAAATTTATTCTAATTTTATCTTGAATTTATTCAAATAAAAGTTGGAATTAATTCAGTCCATTTTTGGACAAACTGGGTATTTATTTGACATCTCAATAAGTCAATTTTTAGTTCTCTATAAGAGTAATTTAAAATGACTTCTCGATATGTACTTCATTTCTTAAAATGACTTCTCGATAGACAAATGTCAAACATCTATTTTTGAGTTCTCGACAAGTCATTCACTTTTACTATAAATACCCAGACTTCTCAATACATATACATACTTACAATTTTCGAGATCTCAAATGACCTAGCCTTTCAAGCAAAAACCGATTTCGCTCTTGTTTCTTCTCCTTTCTCAAAAATTTCTTTTACCCACTAAAATTCATACTTATCTTAATGGCAGCAAACACCATTGTACCTTTCATCCCAAAGGAGACCAATTTCCTTGCATTTTTAGATACAAATCAAGCTCCTGAAGCTTTTAAAGGCTTTGTCAAGTTCTTTTCTGAAACTTACTTTGTTGGAGCTCTAATAGCTAACCCAGTTCTGTATCTGGATGTATTGGTTGACTTCTGGAACTCAGCTGTGATTAGGACAGTTATTCATGAAGATCAATCTTCAAGCTTGGTTGTCAACTGTCAAATCAAAGGACAACAAGTGGAAATAACTGAAGCTGACATGAACTTGGCCTTGAACATTCCAACTGATAAGGTGGTAGGGATCCCAACTCAGGAAGAGCTCTATGAATTCATGGACTTTATCAACTATTCTGAGAAGATCAACTTGGCAAGCTTGAATAAGAAGAACTTGAGAAGAGAGTGGTCATTCCTGTTTGACTATGTGATAAGAGTTTTTACTTGCAGGAAGTCAGGGTTTGATAACATCTCTATGTTGTCCAAAAACTGGTGTACTCCATGGCTCACAACAGACAGATCAATGTAGGTCACTACATATTGGAGGAGCTGAGCACCAGGCTGATCATGCCATTGGAGTCAAGAGGTAAAGAAATCTTCCTTCCTATATTTATCATGTCTGCTTTAAATCATAAAGTTAATGACATACATATGCTAGAAGGTGTAAATAGGTCACTAATTGACGATTGTAAACAAGTGTCCAAAATTCTATTTGGATCACTTATTACTAAAAATAAGGTACATGTGGGTCTTAGATTAATAACTTTCATGATTGAAAGATTTAGAACCCATCTTTATCCTATGCCAGACATGAGAACAAGTGATAGTCAACCCAGTACAACAATGGTTTCTGAGCCTGTGAAAGTAAAAACACAGGCACACCCACAGGAACCTACCCAAGTTGAGCATGTTCTTTCAAAACATATAGAAGCTAGAAAACCAGCCACCTCATCTAATCAAAAGGATGAGGTGAGTAAAAAGAAGAGAAATGGGATAACCCTAACTGTGGTAACTGAGAGTGGTGAGGAGATAACTGAAAAAGAGTCACCCCTGGTCAAAAGATCCAAAAGGAGTAAGCAAACTGAGTTGACCACTTTAGCCTCCTCTGTATCCTCCCAACAGGATGCAGTTGTAAAAGCAAAGAGTAGTGAGTCTGCACATCCTGCACAAGAAGCAATTCAAGTGTATGGTAGGAGAAATAAGTAAGGCACACACTGTGAGGACACATCTCTTGAAGCTTCCTCATTCATTCAGGGGGAGATTCCAACACTCACAACTTAACAACAAATTCTTATGACTAAAATTTCTTTTATTCCAATTCCACTTGAATCCACTTCTCAAGTGCAACAAAAATCAAGTGACTTAGCTCAAGAAGCTTTACTCACCACCCATACACTACATTTAGATGGTGAGAGGCTACATGCTGGGGTAGACCTTGATGACACCATCAAAAGTATGGGGGTTTCATCAGTTTTTACTGAAGACCCCGTGGATGTTTCTAATGCACCTTCATGTGAAAAACAGTCTTCAAAGACTGCAAGGTTTGAGGGTAGTACTCCTGAGGGGGGCTATCTAAATTCTCTCTAATTCAATTGGAGGTTCCTCATGTAGGGACAACTCCCCTCACAACCCTAGCAGAAATTGCCTTGGCAGTTGAAGCTAGGAGTATAATTGCCCATGATCCTGTCATAAGGGAAGCAAGTATAGCACATTCAAGTGCCAGTGTGTTGTAAGACACACAAGGGTTTGAGGTTGGTGTACATGACGGTAACCCAGACAAATCCCCTCCAATTCAATTGGAGGTTACCACTACAAGTGGAGGATAACACACTGTCAAAACCACAGAGCAATCTGTGAGTCAAACTGTGACTTCAGTCACAGGTGATTTTGAGCCATCAACCTCACAACCTCAACCACCTCACATTCTCACCAACTGGCTGCAAGAATCTGTCTCTCAACCCACATCTGTAGATGATCTCTTAGTGGAGCATATTTCTGGACTGGCAAACATCTCTCAACATCAACTCACTTCTGATATGAGCAATCAGGACTATCAGGCGATCATGCTCACCTACAATGAAGATATGGAGAAACAAAAGGAGAAGATTATAAATGATGAAGAACAGGATGGCAATGTGGATGCATGGCTATATCAAGACTTTGTGTTGGAGATGGATCAAGTCTTGGCCAAATTCAGGGAAGAGTATGTTACTATCCTTGGAAGCAATGCAAAGGCCTTGACTCCACAAGAAGTATATGATGTAGTCACAGAAGTGCACAAATCTCAACTCAAGGATTTTCACCTTTTTGGTAAAGCTCTTGAAGTCAAATTGACTAGTCATGAAGACAGGATCAGGAAGATGGTAAGGGAAAAGATGGATGAAATTATTCCCTCTCAAGCTGAGATCAAAAATCAATTCAAACACTTCTCAGACCAAATGTCCGGATATGATCTCAGTGGTGTAGATAAAAGTATGGCACAACTCAAGGACTACTTTGTTGCCTTGCACAATCAAGTTCAAAATCATATCACCAACTCTAATGACAGAAGGTTGAAGTTGGATCAGATGCACACTGCAAGATACACTCATTCTCCTTTGGTCATGGATGAAATTCGAAAATTTATGCAAGCTATATTTGGGTTATCTACTGTTGCCTCTACATCAAGCTCCCATCAACCTGCATCAACTTCAACAAATCTATAGATTCAATCTCTATAAGGTCAAGTCACAGCATTGGAAGACTCCAACTTTTCTCTCATTGCACAAGTCCAGGCCTTAACTTCTCTAGTCAAGAGTCAACAGACTGACATCCAGACCCTGGTGGACTCTCACATGCTTCTTCAAATGCAAAACTCAGTTGCCTTGGGTGCCATCATAGGAAAGCTCAGCATTGTACTGTCTGTCTTACCTGAACAAATTAGACCAGAAATTCTATCTCCTCTTCTCATGCATGTTTCCAAGACTAAGGGGTGAAAGGAATATGTCCTAAGTCCAATCAGGTATTAGGATTTAGGAATAACTCTTTATATAATCTGTTTTGATTTCATTGATATTAATAAAAGACTTGTTTTGTTTTTATTACGGGCTTTATCTATTTAAGTGTTTAAATAAGATATACCATAGTTTAGAGTAAAGCTTTTATGGATTATGATGAGATCATAATAGTGAGACCTAAAAAGATGATAACTCTAAACTTAAATAGTTCCTGATCATAGGATTACTATCTGGTAATTAATAATCCGCAAAGATCGGTACATACTATGCTTGCTTCATTATGAAGGATGTATGTTCTCATAGACATTTGTGTGGTGACACTATAGCTAGTATGTAGGTGCTTATTATAGAATAAGTTCACTGAACATGACTCGCCTAGCTGAACAACTGATGGAGTTCACTCACGTGTCAGCAGTTGTTCGCTTAGTGATAGTTGTACAAGTATCCTTAGACTTGAGGTCATCATAGTCATCTTGTGTACACTGAACTATGCTTTGGTTTAGTTCTTAGTCTCCAGGGACAATTATTAGGGCTCTTCTGGGTATAGGAATTTGTACATGAAGATAGTGTATGATCAATAAAGGATCTACCCCTTCCAGTGAAGGAAGCGAATGTTCAAGGCTGATCTACTTATGCTAGTTCAGGAATCTCTGGCCAGAGTAAATGAAATTAGAAAGGAGTTTCTAATTTGCATAGAACTACGCATAGTAAATAGTAAGCAAATGATTGAATTAGATAGGCTTGACACGAGATCCATGCCTTGTATTTAATCGGGACATTGTAGGGTAGAAGGAGTTTATTGTACGGTAACTATTCACTGACAGGTTCTTGGTATTCTAAGCAGTGAATTCATATTATCCGGATAGTCGCGATATGTTGAGAAGCATCACTCACGATGTAGAATAAATGTGATTAATTATTTAATCATATTTAATAAATTAGAGAATTTATATAAATAATAATAAAATAGTTTTATTATTATTTATTTCTACTACTGGCTTAATATTGAACCTACAAGGTCACACCATAAAAAGAGAATGATTTTATGGTGGAGGAATTAATTAATAATGGCTAATAATTATTTATTTGTGAAATAAATAATTAATTGGAAAATTTAATAATTGATTAAATGATATTTAATTGATTATAAATTAATTAAGAAAAGTTCTTAATATTATTAATTAAGGATTTAATATTTGGAAATTAAATCAAGAGAGAGAATTATTTCTAAAGTGTTTAGAAAAAGGATTAATAATTAAAAGGTGTTTTAATTATTAATGAGAATAATAAATGGGATAATAATAATAATATTTATGGGAAAATTTCAGCTGAAAATTTTGCCTATAAATACACTATTATAGACCCTATTTTATTCTAACCCCTGAAACCCAAGAGTTTTAGAAAACCAAATTCTCTCCACCTCCTCCTCCTCCTAAAAGTCGTTTTCTTGGTGGATACCGGTGGAGTGCTTCACACTTGAGGAGCAACTGCTAAGGATCTCTGATCGTTGTCTCCGAATTATTTTTAAAGGTTAGATTCGATCCCTCGAATTTTTATTCACGATTTATATGCTTTTATTTGGATTTTGTGTGTGTAAAAGTGTTTTTCCATGCCCCGCTGCGATTAAAATCCAACATTGGTATCAGAGCATAGGTTGTATGCATATAGATCTGTGGTAAAAATTTCAGAATTTTATGTGCTTGTATGAATTAATTATGATTTTTACAAGTTATATCATGGATTAATTTTGTCTGATGAAAAATCGTTTCTCATATAATTTTGAATGTTGATCTGGGTTCTACAAGTGTTGTAGATCGTCTGGGTATTTTTTCATAATTTTATGATGTATAGATTTTTTATTATTAATTTTTGAAGTTGTTTCAATTAAAATTTGTAATTAAATAATTATATATATATATATGTATTGTATGTATATATATCTGTACTGTATATATTTGTCTGCTGTTGTTACTATTGTTTGCACGGAAAGTAAAGGCAAACAAGACAGACATGTCAGGAGAAGTACAGGACAGGCACAACAACCGAGAAGAAAAAGACGGCTGCTGAGAAAATTAAAAAAAAAAAAATATATATATATATATATATGGGGGTGTAACGCATTCCGGGAATGCGTTACACACCTATGGCGCATTCACGGAATGCGTTACACCTTTTAAATGGCTTAAAAGGCTGTAACGCATCACCGGAATGCGTTACAGGGCTTGTAACGCATTCCTGTAATGCGTTACAGCCCGTCTGTTGATATTAAAATTGATTTTCTGGGAGTTTCGTAACTCCGTTTTAGGCGTGCAATATACCGTTGGATTCGTTTTTCCGAGACGGATCTAATGGAGTGATCAATTTTAGTTTATATAAAAGTTTTGAACTGTTTATATTTCCATAAAGTGTTTCAAAGCTGTTTTTGACTGTTTTAGTTGCTTTTAAATGCTTCATGTGATACATAGATATGTATAATGCTTAGACTAATGTACTAGATGATATAAAATGCCTACCTTGATGTTTATTCATGTTGATATATGTGATATATGCTTAGTTTATCATGCGATGATAGATTTAGGTGAACTTAAATGAACATAAGGCGTTTGTTAGACAACCTAGTATAGTGAAATTGTTTCATAACCTTAAGAATAATATTATGAATACAATCATGAGATTCTTGTGTTTGTGAAACACGTAATTGAATATGAATTTTCGATATGAGAGAAAGGATGATTCTGTCAACAACAGATTTCTATCTGTAAGAAAGGGTTATTAAGTGACGCATCTTGACAATGCTCCACCCGATCTGGGAATCATCTGATTATTGATTATTGATTTGAAATATTTAATTTAAAAGGAAGAATCTCTTTATAATATGATTATGATTGTATCGTAATATAATCCCTCTAAAATTAAATAATATCAAGTAGTAATTGGTCAATGATACAACGGGCTTGTGTCGGTCATAGCCTTCCAACATGATAGAAAGTAGTTCTTATTTTTGAATCATTGTCATTTCGTGCTACAGCCGAGGGCTTTGATTTCGAAATAAGAAATACTTGTCTATTACATAGAGATGTGTACATTGAATAAGAATCTAAAGGTCGTTACGTGCCACAGCCGTGGGCCTTTGGGGACTGATTCAATAGTACGGAATGTTGGGTTAGACTTGACTTAGAATATTGAGTTTGTCGTGCCACAGCCGTGACTCAATTATTCAAGAGGCTAAAGTTTGATTAGGGAATAACATGAGATGTAATTGACAAGAGTTGTCTGTCTATTGAACATTACATGGCGTTTCGTGCCACAGCCGGGGTTGTGTAATGGAATGTAGGATCCCTATTCCCACTAGCATTATGAATGCTTAATTTTTTCATGTAGGGGGTTGAATAAATTAGGAAAACTAGTGGGAGCCACTTATGAATAAAGACCCGATTCATATAGTGTTTTAAAATGAAATCGAATATTTGCTAAGTGTTGTTATGTGTTTATCATTTACAGATTTACAATATACATTATGTCTTCTGCACTATCACTCAGGAGCATACTAGATGCTCACAAATTGACTGGTCCTAATTATGCTGACTGGCTTCGAAACTTGAGAATTGTTCTCAGGATTGAGAAGCTGGAATACGTGATTGACTCACCTAAGCCTACTGAACCTGCTAGTAATGCACATAATGATGAATACGTTGTGTATCGTAAGTGGATAGATGATGCAAATGTTGCTCAATGCATCATGCTAGCTTCCATGAACATTGAGCTACAGAAGTAACATGAGTATATGGATGCTCACACTATCCTCATGCATCTACAAGAGTTGTATGATGTGGCAGGGAGGACAGCTCGATATGAGATATCGAAGGAGTTGTTCGGTTGTAGGATGTCTGAGGGATCATCTGTGAATGACCATGTACTTAAGATGATCAATTTGATTGAACGTCTTGGACAACTTGGTTTTGCCATGGATGGGGAGTTGAGCCAAGACTTGGTCTTGCAATCGCTTCCGAGTTCGTTCTCGCAGTTTGTTGTGAACTTTCACATGAATAAGTTGGATGTCAGCCTGCCTGAACTCCACAACATGTTGAAGACTGCGGAATCGAATTTTCCCCCTAAGAATAGTTCTGTTCTTCTAATTGGTGAAGGTTCCAATCCTAAGAAAAGAAAGAGGAACTCTTCCAAGAAGAAGAAAGTAGGTGAGAAAATGCCGGTTCCACCAAAAGCTGAAGACCCCAAGAGCAAAGTTGTTTGCTTTCACTGTAACAAGGTGGGGCACTGGAAGAGGAACTGCAAGGTTTACCTTGCAGAATTGAAGAAGAAGGGTAGTGAGACTACCGCTTCTGATTCAGGTATGTTCATGATAGAAGTGAATATGTCATTTCTACTTGGGTATTAGATACCGCCTGTGGTTCTCATATCTGCAATTTGTTGCAGGGACCAAGGAGAAGTAGGACTCTTGAGGAAGAGGAGGTGATTCTACTGATGGAAATGGAGCAAGAGTTGCTGCTGAAGATGTAGAATCATTTTATTTACATAGGCCTATGGGCAAGACTATTGTTTGAAATAATTGTTATTTTGTTCCCTCGATTGTGAGGAATATTATTCCCATGTTAGACTTGGCTGGATTTTCATTTATTATTGAGAATAATGAATGTTCTATTCTTGGAGATAATATTATTTATGGACGTGGTGCTTTAAATAATGGTCTGTATGTATGTGACATAATTTATTTCAGATTGAACAAACTAATAAAAGAAAAGGGATGATGAAAATCTCACTTTATAGTGGCATTGCAGTCTCCATTTAGTAGACATGGAGAGAGGGATGCAAATTTGCTAGGAATGGTACACACAGATGTATGTGGACCAATGTCTAAGCAAGCCATGGGTGGATTTTCATACTTCATTACTTTCATAGATGATAGATCTGGATTCGGATATGTGTTTGATGAAACACAAGTCTGAGGCCTTTGAAAAGTTCAAAGAATATAAGTATGAAGTGGAGAAACAACCAAACATAGTATTATAACTCTTCGATCAGATCGAGGTGGTAAATACTTTAATGGAGTGTTTCTAGATTATCTCAAAGTAAATGGTATAGTCTTCCAGTGGACTCCTCCAGATTGGTATCTGAAAGGAGAAATCGAACTTTGTTAGACATAGTTCGGTCCATGATGAGCTATACAAATCTTCCAGTATTCCTATGGGGTGATGCATTGGAAACCTCAGCATATTTACTGAATAAGGTGATTTCCAAAATCTGTTCCTCAAACTTCGTATGAGATATGGAAAGAAAGGAAACCGAGTCTTAAACACGTTAAGATTTGGGGATGTCCAGCTTATGTCAAGAAAGTTGACCCAGATAAGCTGGAATATCGATCCGGAAAATGTAGTTTTGTGGGATATCCTAAAGAGACTTAGGGTATTACTTTTGCACCGATCATCGGGTGTTTGTCTCCACACATGCTATCTTCTTGGAAAAGGAGTTTATCCTTGAAGGAAACAGTGGGAGAAAAAAATTGAACTTGATGAAGTTCAAGAAGCACAAACTACTACGGATCAAGTGGAAACACCTGTTCTGACTGAACAACCTTTTGTGGAACAGCCCATTCATAGGTCAGGGAGAGTGTCTCGCCAACCTGAGAGGTAATATGGCCTTGTCATTGAGAATGACAATGAGTTGTCGATCATTGTTGATGACGACCCTGTGACCTATAATGAGGCTATGAGTAGTGTTGACTCAGAGAAATGGCATGGTGCCATGAAATCCAGAATGGAATCTATGCATATGGTATACAAAAGATAGATTATAGCAGATGGCCAGGTGGAGACCTCTAAGGCCAGGCTTTTGGGAAAAGGATTCAAACAAAGGCAATGGATTGACTTTGATGAAACCTTTTACCTGTAGCCCTGTTAAAATCAGTTCGGATTTTGCTTGCGATTAATGTGGTTTAAAGCAAGCTTCTCAAAAGATGGAACATTCGTTTTGATGAGACAATCAAAGAGTTTGATTTTATCAAAAACGTAGATGAACCATGAGTCTACAAAAGGGTTAGTGGGAGCGCGGTAACATTTCTTATATTGTATTGAATTAGAGTTGACACACATAACAACATAGCAGACCCACTCACAAAGCTACTTTTTAAAAGTCACTTTGATCGTCATAAAGATGAGATGGGTATTAGTTACCAGAGTGATTGGCTTTAGTACAAGTGGGAGATTGAAAGGAATATGTCCTAAGTCCAATCAGGTATTAGGATTTAGGAATAACTCTTTATGTAATCTGTTTTGATTTCATTGATATTAATAAAAGACTTGTTTTGTTTTTATTACGGGCTTTATCTATTTAAGTGTTTAAATAAGATATACCATAGTTTAGAGTAAAGCTTTTATGGATTATGATGAGATCATAATAGTAAGACCTAAAAAGATGATAACTCTAAACTTAAATAGTTCCTGATCATAGGATTACTATCTGGTAATTAATAATCCGCAAAGATCGGTACATACTATGCTTGCTTCATTATGAAGGATGTCTGTTCTCATAGACATTTGTGTGGTGACACTATAGCTAGTATGTAGGTGCTTATTATAGAATAAGTTCACTGAACATGACTCGCCTAGCTGAACAACTGATGGAGTTCACTCACGTGTCAGCAGTTGTTCGCTTAGTGATAGTTGTACAAGTATCCTTAGACTTGAGGTCATCATAGTCATCTTGTGTACACTGAACTATGCTTTGGTTTAGTTCTTAGTCTCCAGGGACAATTATTAGGGCTCTTCTGGGTATAGGAATTTGTACACGAAGATAGTGTATGATCAATAAAGGATCTACCCCTTCCAGTGAAGGAAGCGAATGTTCAAGGCTGATCTACTTATGCTAGTTCAGGAATCTCTGGCCAGAGTAAATGAAATTAGAAAGGAGTTTCTAATTTGCATAGAACTACGCATAGTAAATGGTAAGCAAATGATTGAATTAGATAGGCTTGACACGAGATCCATGCCTTGTATTTAATCGGGACATTGTAGGGTAGAAGGAGTTTATTGTACGGTAACTATTCACTGACAGGTTCTTGGTATTCTAAGCAGTGAATTCATATTATCCGGATAGTCGCGATATGTTGAGAAGCATCACTCACGATGTAGAATAAATGTGATTAATTAATTAATCATATTTAATAAATTAGAGAATTGATATAAATAATGATAAAATAGTTTTATTATTATTTATTTCTACTACCGGCTTAATATTGAACCTACAGGGTCACACCATAAAAAGAGAATGATTTTATGGTGGAGGAATTAATTAATAATGGCTAATAATTATTTATTTGTGAAATAAATAATTAATTGGCAAATTTAATATTGATTAAATGAGATTTAATTGATTATAAATTAATTAAGAAAAGTTCTTAATATTATTAATTAAGGATTTAATTTTTGGAAATTAAATCAAGAGAGAGAATTATTTCTAAAGTGTTTAGAAAAAGGATTAATAATTAAAAGGTGTTTTAATTATTAATGAGAATAATAAATGGGATAATAATAATAATATTTATGGGAAAATTTCAGCTGAAAATTTTGCCTATAAATACACTATTATAGACCCTATTTTATTCTAACCCCTGAAACCCAAAAGTTTTAGAAAACCAAATTCTCTCCACCTCCTCCTCCTCCTAAAAGTCATTTTCTTGGTGGATACCGGTGGAGTGCTTCACACTTGAGGAGCAACTGCTAAGGATCTCTGATCGTTGTCTCCGAATTATTTTTAAAGGTTAGATTCGATCCCTCGAATTTTTATTCACGATTTATATGCTTTTATTTGGATTTTGTGTGTATAAAAGTGTTTTTCCACGCCCCGCTGCGATTAAAAATCCAACAAGGGGGAGATTGAGGCTAGGATTGCACAATCCAGGGATGCTCCACAATCTCAAAAGTCTGTTCATGAGGGACAAAGCTCGCATACTCAAGTTGATGTTGGCAAAGAAAGACTACTGAGAGCTGCAGAAGGACCTAATCATGATCAGGAATTCAATGATCTTCTAGCAGCACTAAGAGTGTCTCTCCAACAAAAGTACATGAGTTGTAAAAAAGCTTTAGGCAAGAATATAAATTTTGTAAGAGCAGTGGTAATGAAGATTGACAACTTTCTATATAAGAGAATTGTGATGAACATCAATGATGGTGGGGTAGAAAGATGTCTTTTGTTTACTTTGGAATACCTTCAGACATTGAGGGCATCTAAATTGGATGTTATGATTGAAAAAGTCCACCAAGTAATTCCTGAAGACACTCAACTTTTACATGAGCTTAAAAAGGCACAGGTAGCAGCTTTTTCAGAAGCCTGTCTATCTCCGAACAAGGGAATTGTTTATGTATGCCCATCCACCAAGCAAGTCAAGCATCTCTATATTCCTATACACTGTGTCAGATCAAATTTAAGGTTGCTCATGACTCTACAATCTGATTTAAAGATCAAGAAGAACAAGAAAGATGAAGATGTTGAGATGATAAAAATCTTGGAAAGATACCTGAGAGATTATGATAATATGTTGCCAGCTATTAAGTACAATCTGAGGAAAGATGAGGATGATGATGAGTAGAAAGATGACCAAAAACCTTCTGGCTCAAATCCAAGTCAATCCAAGGCAACTGGCAGCAAGGTCAAGAAGCAGGAGGACAAGAAGAATGATGAGAAGAAAAAGGGAAGTGAAAGGAGAACTAAAAAGGCTCATGATAGCTCAGAACCACATCAATCCCTAAAAATCCAAACACAATTAGCTCAAACCTCAGCTCAACCTTTAACATCAACTATCTCAAACATCAAACCACCTTCAATCTCAAAGCCAAAATTTCTGTACAAACAAACAACCAGCTTTTTCCTAAAAATCCCAATCACCACAAGCTAGCCAAATCTCAAGAAAATCACAACCTTACCCTTTACCAAGCCTCCACTTAAAGTCAATCTCAAATCTGTTGGAAGAAAGCCTAAGAAAGTCAAGCCTACAAAGAAAGGAGAATTCACTGAAAGGGCCGTCTAGAATTGCTTCAAGCAATATGACTTTCTACCTCAAAATTGGTGCATCGCAGATGAAGACCATTTTCAACAACTTGCTGAGGAAATAGTCAAAGTCTGGATTGTATCTCTTAGGGAAGTTAGAATTTTTTATGAAGATGGTTCCTTCACCTTTCTTGGCAGCAAATTAATGGACTCTCTTTCAACCACATAAATTAAGAGAATAATAAGCTTGCTAAAGGACAAGGATACTGCAACAAGGGTCGTCTAGAATTGCTTCAAGCAATATGACTTTCTACCTCAAAATTGGTGCATCACAGATGAAGACCATTTTCAACAACTTGCTGAGGAAATAGTCAAAGTCTGGATTGTATCTCTTAGGGAAGTTAGAATTTTTTATGAAGATGGTTCCTTCACCTTTCGTGGCAGCAAATTAATGGACTCTCTTTCAACCACATAAATTAAGAGAATAATAAGCTTTCTAAAGGACAAGGATACTGCAACAAGGGCATGGAGATCAGTTCTAGCTGAATGGTTGATTGAAAGGGAGGAAACAAAGAAAAGAGATGAGGCTGAAGCTGAAGAGAGAAGAAGGAAGTATGATGAAAAAATAGAGATGTATATAAAAAGATCAGAAGAGCTAAAGGCCAAAGGAATTAGCAGAATCTCTGAAGATGGGAAATTTCTAAACATTAAAGCTGGTGGATTCTCAAGGTTCAGAATAGATTTGCTAGACAATGGTTATCCTAAGGTAGCAATACAAAAACTTGTAGAAGTTCTAAGCGTAACACCTATCATAGAAGAACTTGAAATTCTAGATCACTTGAAGGATTTACTTAAAGAAGAAGCAGACACAAAAATTGTCTTTACCTGATACTTGTAACCATTGAATCTTGTAAATCTTATGTTGTACAAAAGTTGTTATTCTATCAAGCTTTGTGTATTAATTTTATTTTTCATCATTTTAAACTTGGGGTTAGTCTTGTTAATAGGCATGAATTTGTGTTAAGCAATCTTCTAACAAATTGGGAGAGATTGTTGTATAAGACATGCCTGTACTTTAACAAGACTAAGACATTTTATCAACCCTAAGTAAGTTGTATTGTTATCTTAATTTGCATTTTGTACTTGTAACACTCAAAGTCTGTAAAAATATCAAAGGAGCAGACTGGAGTCTTTTTCTATAAACAGTGTCAAGCCTAAGAATTATATCTGGAAGAAGATCATGAAGATCATGCCTCAAAAGAATTATAAAGAAGCTTGGAGTTGAATAAATCTGTTTTAGGAAAAATATTCTAAGTCAAGATCTCTACAAGTCACAGATTTAGTGTTACAGAGAAATCATTTGAGAACTTAAAATAACTTATCGAGAAGTCAGGAAAGGCACTAGAGAACTCACAGAGATATCGACAAGCCAAATTGAAGACATGGAGTTTGGAGATATCGACAAGTCATTTCTTCACTAGAGAACTAAGAGTTATCGATAAATCAACATTCATTAGAGAACTCTGAGTTATCGATAAGTCAAATTCCACTAGAGAACTCAGAGATATCGATAAGTCAAAATTTACTAGGGAACTCTGAGATATCGATAAGTCAAATTTGACTAGAGAACTCTGAGATATCGACAAGTCAAGAAGCCACTAGATAACTCAGAGTTATCGATAAGTCAAGTGAAGATATGAACACCAGAGATCTCTACAAGTCAAATTCTCTTATAGAGAACTCAGAGACCTCTACAAGTCAAATTTGCTATGCAGTATTAGAGATCTCTATAAGCCAATATACTTATCGAGATGTCAAGTTCTCTATAGACCAAATGGAGATCTCGAGGTAAAATCTCAAAGTACAAAATTGCAGATCAGTTCAATATTGAAGATTAACAATCAATAAACAATCCAAACAGCTGGATTGACAAGTTTACAAAAAGCAGCTTGAAGGATGTGCAAGATCAATGGTGAAGATTAACTGACAAAGGAAGATCAAGATAATCACAGGATGCTAAAGATATGCTAAGCCGAAAATAGAAGATATACTTTTTTATAAATGGAAATGACAAGTGACAGTTTAGTGAAGTTAATAGCATATCTCATTGTACACTGTGTAAATCAGCAGTTAACTGAGTTATAAAGTTAACACTGGTCCTTTAGTCAGTGTAACAATTAAGATATAATCTTGTAACTCTCTCAAAAAGAAGCTAAGCTCTTTATTAACAAAGAGCCTAGAAATTTTGTAGCAAAACATTCTTAATTTTAATATAAAATTAAGTGAGTTTTAAAGATTTGTGTTCTTTATTTTCTGCAAATTTAATTTTTGCATGAACACATTTTTTCTAGTAAGATTTAATTTACTTTGTTCAACCATAAAAAATTCAAGAAAAGCTCAAAAACAGTAAAACACATTCCCCCCATCTGTGTCATATTTATTTCCTAATAGAGTTGGGCTGGAAGATGATCTTGGTCATGGGTTGGCCCTGAATCTGGGTCTCTCCAGATTTGGTTAGGGGGTCTTGGTCCATCAACTGAGTCTGCCTCACCCTAGATCCGGGTTGGTCTCTAGCTGGTTTGTTTATACCCTATCACCCACAGCTCTCTTATATAAACTCTTAAGTTAAATTATAAGGTTTTTTGACAAAAAATGACACTCCAACAACTGAGCCTGCCTCACCCTAGATCTGGGTTGGGCTCTAGCTGGATTGCTTATACCCTATCACCAACAGCTCTCTTATATAAGCTCTTAAGTTCAATTATAAGGTTTTTTGACAAAAAAATGGCACTCCAACAGTTTCTTAGTGCTTTCTTAAATCAATAAGGCATAACCTTCATTCTTTATTTTTAAGGAACTTCTAGTATTCCCTTATAATATTTTTAGCAATAAAAAATTCATTTATCTATCTTCTTTTTTTTTTTTTTTGCTAAATCATTTATCTATCTTCTTTTTACTTTTCTCTCTCTCTTTCTTTCACTTTTTGTCCATATCTTTTCAAATTTATTAATATAATAATAATAAGGAAGAAGTATAGGGATCATTGTTGGAGTTAAAATACAAAATCATATCCTAAATTATTAAAAGCCAATATTTTATATTATTTATAAAGAAGCTACTAGTATACTGTTGGACTTGCTATTATATTTTATACAAGTTTAAGTTTAAATTTTGAGGGAGAAATAATAAAATAATATTTAGTGATTAAAGTTGTGAAAAGAGGTCGGAGAAAGAATTAATTAAAAAGAATATAGAGATAGGGATGAGAATTGAGATGTAGGAATTTTTTTAAGGTAAATAAAATATAAGAAAATTTCTAGGGACTTACTATTGATATTATGTTTTTGTGGATGTGAAGGGGTTGCCATTCTGAACTGCTCTTAGGGCCTCTGGTCTTGTCGATATTGATATTTATGCACTCAAGGTATCTTACATTATATATAATTTATTTATATATATATATATGATTTATTTGAATATATATGTATATGTATTTAGCATCGGTGTGTGATTGTTGTAGGATGAACTACAAAGGTCAAATCTCGAAGTCAATTCGATAAAGCAAAAATTATAGAGAATCGGGAGAAGATTAAGTTTAATAAGCAGCTTCCTTCCTTAGTCGGAAACATCGTTGAGGTTATTATTATGTTACAGTAGAACAATATATTTTTAACCTTAATAAATTTTATTATATTTTTGCTACAGATTAAGTTTAATAAGCAGCTTCCTTACTTAGTCAGAAACATTATTGAGGTTATTATTATGTTTCAGTAGAATCTCGATAAATCAACGTAATAGTAACAATATATTCTTAACCTTAATAAAATTTATTGTAATTTTGCTATAGATTTTAGAAATGAACCCCGAAGATGAAGCTGAAGAAGATGGTGCAAATATCGATCTTGACTCACAAAGGAAGGGTAAATGTGTTGTACTGAAAAGATCTACACGTACGCCAGGTAACCATAATGCTCTCATGTTTTTATAGTTTATAGTTGCTTTCGTCCCTACATCTTTGGTGATGGTTTTATTTTAGTAACAGCATTATTTTCGCTACCAGTCAGTTCATTGTGCCACGAGCATTTTGTAGCAATTACTAATAGTAAAGCTTGAGGTGTGTCTTAGCATAAGTTTTGTATTTTCGACGTAGATCAGACATAGCAATTGCTAATTTTCATTCCTATTCCACCTTCTGCTGCAATCAATTATGTAAACTACTTTTAGGTCTCTTAAAATACTGAAAATCTTCTTGAAACGATTATCATTTGAAAGCAATGATTATAATCTCATATCACAGAGCCTCCCTGTGTAGCAATCACATAACTAAGCTACTTTTCCTAGTCCCTGTTTTGTACTACTTTTTCTACTTTATTAAAATTGTAATAGAGCATCGCCTATATTGTTTCACATACACAGTTACTATGCTGGAGGACTTTGCTGTAAAAAAATTATATATTACCGATCTCCCTACAACTAACAAATATGGTTTCGTTTCATTTAAATGTAGAGAATTTTCCTTGGTGTGGTTGGTCTTGTTGATCCTGTCAGCTGAAGCCTGGGGATTTGGTTGGGGTGAATAAAGATAGTTACTTGATCCTTGATACCCTGTCGTCAGAGTATGACTCTCGTGTAAAGGCAATGGAGGTTGATGAAAAACCAACTGAATGAAGACTACAATGATATTGGAGGCTTAGAGAAACAGGCAAGTTAATAATGGTGTCTTTGTATTAGTTGATTATTTCTTTTTGTTATTTTTTAACCTTTTCTATTGGTGAAAGATCCAAGAATTAGTTGAAGCTATTGTGTTGCCAATGACACACAAGGAGCGGTTTCAGAAATTAGGAGTTCGTCACCTAAAGGTGTACTCTTATATGGTCCTCCCGGAACTGAAAAAACTTTAATGGCTCGTGCATGTGCAGCCCAAACAACTGCTATATTTTTAAAGCTGGCAGGCCCTCAACTTGTTCAGATATGTATTCATGGTTAGTTATCGTCAGGAAGGGAGTGAATAGTATAAACAGGGGGAGTGTGTTGTTAGTAATGTGCAAGTAAGGAGTAGACTATAAATACCTAGTCATTTGTAACATTTCAGTTTATGAATGAAAATATGGAAAAGGCATTTGCCACCATCTCCTTCTCTCTCTACTTTCTCTCTCTATAACTGAATTTCTCTCTCCCTAACCCTATCTTCTTTCTCAAGTCTCTCTACTATCTCTCTGATCTCCTTCTTCTCTGTCTAAACTCTACATTTCTACTCTCATTTCATATTATCTAACTTTTGTACTACTCTATTAATCAGAAAATACCAAAAATAGTAAGAAACTATGTCAGGAACTTACTAATTCTCGACAAGTTGGTATCATAGCTCATATTTTCGATCGATCATTGCTTCATCCTTGCTGTGTAGAAGAAAACGAGTTGAACGGTTGTTAATTCAGAGTAATAGCACTTGTGAGTAAGAAGGTATGCCTAATCTCAGTTCAGGTACCTTGTTCTTCACTGTTTCACCTAGATTTGTGAATTTTGGAGTTGCTAAAGTGATTGTGAAGTAAGGATTAGTTGTATATAACTCGTTTTCAACAGAATAAGCTGTTTTACTGTTTTTTATTAGAAAAACACAAACAAATTAGTTTAGGTTGGTTTCTGTAGTGAAATAGTAGTGGTTTATAGGTGGAAATTGTGACAAACAGTAGTGAGCACCAAGTGTTTGACAAATTGTCTGAGACAAGTTCATTGTGAGGAAAATGACTTACAATACCAGAAATGCTTCCAAGCAAGCTAAGAGCTCTCAACAAAGTCCTATGAAGATATTGCAACAAAACTTCCAAGGATTTATGGAAGGTTCAGATGAATAATTTGAGAGATTGCAGGAGCAGATTGGACTCTTACTGAGAGGAGTGAATGGATTGATGAGTTCTCAGAATGAAGAAGAGGAGGTGATAGAGGTTTGTGTTACTGAAGAAGATAATATTTCCAGTGGAGATCCACAACAAAGAGGAGTGTTTAGAGATCCAGCTCATGCTGAAAAAGTAAAGCAGAAACAATTAACTGTTGTACAGAAGAAGACCACTGAGGTTCCGAGAATGGCAGATACACAAAGCCTGAAGCACCTGAAGCTCACTTTTCCATCTCTGAAGGAGGGAGGTGATGCAATGGAATGGCTCAGAGACTGTGAAGAATACTTCTCTATCTTTGAAGTTACTGATCAGAGGAGGTCAACTATAGCAGCAATGCACATGAGTGGTACTCCTAGGTACTTATACAAATCTTTTATGGTAGGAAGAGATAAGGTTTCATGGCAGTAATTTTATCAGGCTTTCTTAGCAAGGTTTGGAGAATTGGATATTGGGTTATGGTTGATAAGTTTAAAAAGCTACAATAGACATCTACTGTAGAGATTTACTTTGATGGCTTTGATAAGAGCAGGGGTCAGTTACTTAGCAAAATACCTGGCTTGACTCCTGAGTATTTTCTTGAGAATTTTATTGGAGGATTACAAGCTGAAATCAGGAGTATGATCAGACTGCTTGAACCTAGAACTTTGGAGCAAGCTTTAAAGGTAGCAAGATCCTATGAGCAAAGTCAGACAAGTCAACCTAAGAAGGGAAATTCTTACAGGACTAGCTATAGTTATCAAGCTTCATATAAATATGTGGCAGAACCATCATCCAACAATAATAATAACAAATCAACTTTGATTGTGCCAGCCAAGGGTGCAGAGGTAGTGAATTCCAAGCCGAGACCTTTGACTTTCATCCAAAGAGAAGAGAGAAGATAAAAAGGACTTTGTTATTACTGTGATGAGAAGTTTGTGAGGGGGCATGAATGCAAGAAACCCCAAAATTTCTTAATGATTGCTGAAGAAAAGACAACTAATGACTATGAAGGGGCACCTATATTTGATGAAGACCCTAATGAAGAAGAGTATGATCTACAGGAAAAGAAACTGATTCTTGCAGCCTTGGGAGTTCATGAGGTACAAACAAAAGGGCCTTTATAGATTAAGGGAACTTACAAACATGAAATCTATAGCATTCTCATTGATGGAGGTAGTACCTTGAATATGATTTCTACTGATTTATGTAAAGATTTGGGGCTGCAAGTACAACAACAGAATCATGTAACTATAAGGTTGCCAAATACATCAATTATTATCAGCTCATATGTGTGTTCGGATGTTAAGATGAAGTGGAAGGATAGTGAACTTACATTCTGCTCAGGTGACTGATCTTGAACACTGGCATATAATTCTGGGAGTTAGCTGGTTGTCTCACCTTAGAGATATAAGATGTAACTTTGATCAGCAGAAAATGAGATTCAATTGGAAAGGTAAAGAAATATTGTTATCACCAGAGGCAAATATAGAGCTTATAAAAACTTGTTTCAATATTTCTGAAGTGGTACCTAGATGGATGGAATAGATAAAAGGGAGTTATGAAGGGGATGCTGAAATGCAAGAATTGATAGCTATACTGACAGTGGACAAAAGTGGACCCCAGAAATACTATCTAAGACAAGGTTTACTAATGTACAGGGGAAAATGGGTGATAGGGTGCATTGGAGAGCTGAGGAAACAAGTCTTCGAAAAGCTACACTGCCATAATATAGAGGGCATTCAGGACAAAGGGCCACACTTAAAAGAATTATGGAATACTTCTATTGGCCCACAATTAGGCAGTGTATTGGCAGGTGGATAAGAGAATGCTCTGTGTGTCAACAAGCTAAGGGACAGCATGTTAAGAGCCCAGGCTTATTGCAACCCCTGAAGATTTCTCAAGAACCATGGAGGGACATTGCCATGAATTTTATTACTGGGTTACCAAAATCTAAAGGCAAGGAGGTGATTTGGGTAGTGGTTGATAGATTCAGCAGGTATAGCCACTTTATAGCATTAACTCACCCCATAACTGCTAAAAGTTTGGCAATGGAGTTTTTTGACCAAATTTACAGGATTCATGGGTTACCAGAGACTATAGTAAGTGACAGAGATAGCCTGTTCTTTAGTGAATTTTGGCAAAATTCATCCAAGCTCTCTGAAACTAGGTTGAATCTGAGCTCAGCCTAGCATCCTCAGTCAGATGGAGCACTGAGAGGGTAAATCGGTGTGTGGAGAAGTATTTGAGGACTATGACCAGTGAGATTCCTAAAAACTGGTCCTCTTGGTTGGCTTCAGCAGAATGGTGGTATAATACCACATTCCACACTGTTGTTAGTACCACTTCTTATTAGGTGGTGTATGGGAGCAAACCAAGGCACTTGGCTTGGCAGGACAAGGGGGATTCCAACATTCATAGCTTGGAAACATTGTTAGCTGAAAGACAACTACAATGGGCAAGACTAAGAGAGCTGCTAGAGGTTGCACAGGCAAAGTTAAAATCATATGCTGATACTAGGAGGTCTGAAATGCAATTTCAGAAAGGTGACTGGGTATACCTCAAGTTACAGCCATATAAACAAGTTTATGTAGTTATCAGAAGAAACTTGAAGTTGGCTGCTAAATTTTATGGGCCATATGAAATTGTAGAGAAAGTGGGGTCTGTGGCTTACAAATTAGCTCTGCCCGTGACTTCAAGAATACATCCGGTTTTTCATGTTTCACAATTGAAGAAGGACTATTGGTCAAAGTAAGGTTCAACAACAGCTACCACATGTTAATGATCATGGTACATTTGATCTTACTCCCTTGAGGCAGCTGGACTGCAGGCATGTACTAAGAGATCACAAGGTGGTATATCAAAAGCTAGTCCAGTGGAGGGGTTGTAGTGTTGGTGAGGCCACACGGGAAGATGAAGAACTGCTGAAATGTAGCTTCCTTGAATTTTTGCCACCGTGAGGACATGGTGTGTTTCAAGGGGGGAGGAAATGTCAGGAAGGGACTGCATAGTATAAACTAGTGGGAGTGTGTTGTTAGTATTAGTAAAGGTAAATAGGTCTTTTCAAGTACTATTGCTAGTAAGGAGTAGATTATAAATACCTGACTATCAGCTGTAACATTTCAGTTTATGAATGAAAATATGGAAAAGATATTTGCCACCATCTCCTTCTTTCTCAACTTTTTCTCGCTATAACTGAATTTCTTTCTCCCTAATCTTATCTTCTTTCTCAAGTCTCTCTACTATCTCTCTGATCTCTCTTTGATCTCCTTCTCTGTCTAAACTCTACATTTTTGCTCTCATTTCAAATTATCTAGTTGTTGTACTACTCTATTAATCAAAAAACACCAAAAATAGTAAGAAACTGGGTCAGAAACGTACTAATTCCTGACAGTTATGTTGTTTTTCGATCATCTATTATACGAGATAATTATCGTACACTGTACAATGAAAATGCAAAATCAGTGTATATAAATAGGATAGAGGAGATTCACCACTCTTTTAGCCAAGCTTCGCTGTGATCACCTTAATAACTCCACTTCCTGTAAAATTTGTGATCTAACTATATTGGGATGTGAAAAAATTTGAATTGTTATTTTGTTGTTCAACTTTAATGGTACAGTCGTGCAGACTACAGATCATCAAATTTCTTGACTTTAATAATTACAACACATGAGAAAAGTTCGAAGTGTACCTTGATTCAGTTATGTACATTAGATCTTTTACAGGTTGATGATCGTTTAATTTACGGAAGTAAAGTGATTAAAGTAATTTATAACGAAGCTTGTCTGAGTTGCCGCACATCTTATTTCTGCACAAAATGTGCTCTTGTAATATTATATTACTAGCTTTATCATACTGAATCACTAATCTATTATTTTAGATGTAGATAAGTGCTTTCAAATCAGAATTTATGTTTGTTTGTGCATATTATATTATTAGTTCTGCAAAGATTCACTTGCTCAGCAAATTTGGAGTACATCAAAATTTGCTTCAAACAATAAGAGCTGCCACATCATTTAATTAATAGGTAATTACACTTTGCAACCCCACCTTTCATTTAAAATCAAAACAATATACTTAATTTGTAAAATACAGTTTGTAACTCTTAACTTTCAATATCAACTATAACATGTATCTATTGCGGTTATAAAATTGAAATTGAGATGTAATATTAATAAATAAAATTTTAAATTAATTAAATATTTATTTTAATGTATTTTTTACATGAAAAAAATTATAGCTATTTTCAATTAGTAATATTATAAATTAATCATAATACTAAATACTTAAAATATATTTATTAAGCAAAATATATGTTTATATATAATCATAAAGTTTCTAAATATATCTATATTTTAAAATTTTAAAAATTATACTGAGTAATAAAATAATTGACATTAATATTTTTTTAATTTGAAATTCTAAATTTTAGTTTAATTTAAAAAAAATATTATTTAAATATTTTGCTGAATTTCAATTTTACCATCCACAATATAAATATTTTTAACAAAATGATTAAAGAGATGCATATTATATTTATGTCTCAAAATTAAGAGTTGCAAAGTGTATTTTTGAAAATAAATATATAATTTTGTTATTCAACAAAAATATGGGTTGCAAAATGCAATTAACTCTTTAATTAAATACAAATACTTTAGAAATTTAGAATTTAAGCAACAGGTCTCTCTATAGCTTCAGATTTCAGCTAAGATAAATTGTTTGTAGTTAAACTAAGATCTTCGTAAAGTTATACATTAATACGCAACTATGCATGTCTCTCGTAATTGAAATGATCAGTGCAGTGGCTGGTTTTTTATTATATGCTTATGTATATAGATGTTTATTGGAGTCTGGAGATGGTGCAAAACTTGTTCGTGATGCATTTCAACTTGCTAAAGAAAAATCCCCTTGCATCATATTCATTGATGCTATTGGGACAAAACGGTTTGACAGGTATGGCACGTCTTACTTTTACAAAAAAGGTATCTACTTAATTCTGCTGTTTAAGTTATTCTTTGGTTACTGAGTTACTGTCATTTACTGGGATTTGTTGATAACTTGAAATGTATACTTTTGGTATTTAAATACAGTGAAGTTAATGGGGATAGAGAGGTGCAGCGCACAATGCTTGAACTGCTCAATCAGCTTGATGGTTTCGGTAGTGATGATATATAACACCCCAAGCCCACAATCGAATGTGTACTGGACTCAACAACCCATCACATCACAGGTTAGTCCGAAAAAGCTAGTAACTTGGTACGCATTAGTTGTTGACCTGTATCTATAAAGGACACAAATATTCTTATTCTCAGGAGTGTGCATGGTGCGGTTTGGTGCAGTTTTTAGTATTAACCGTAGTCAAACCAATATATGCGGTTCGGTTTGGTTAATTGATATTAACCGCCATCAAACCGCTTAAAACGGTTTTTAGGTTTTGATTAACAATTCATCGGTTTCGGTTTTTATTCGGTTCTTTTATAATTTTTTATTTGTACAAATTTTTGTTGGTAATGTGTTGGATAAAAAAATAACATCAAGTTAAATGATAATATTACATTAATCACCAAAGATTTGTCACTTTAAAATTCGTTAAATAAAATTGATATATTTCATAAAGTTATTTTTTTGAATGTATGATTCATATTATCTTAAATAATAGATACGAAATATGATAAAAATATATGTTCACAACAATGAAAAAAAAAGAGTATATATGAAAACATATAATAAAATTGATTATATACATATTAAAAAAAATTATGATTTAATAGTATTTACGTACGAATCTTAATTAATTTATGGTAATATATTATACAATTTATCATACTAATGTTAAGTAAATATATAATTAACAAAAAATTAGAACCGGGTTATGATAATATATACATGTATATATACATAATATTATATATATATATATATAATATAGCGGTGCGGTTAATTTCGGTTCGGTTTTGATTGAAAACCGGAACCGAAACCGCACCGCTAATTCGGTTTTTGTCGGTTCGATTTTCTTCGGATTTTTTAGCAGTTTGGTTTTTTTCGGTTTCGATTTTTTCTGCTCACCCTTACTTATTCTTATCAATATGGGATGTTACTTGATAGGATAAAGGTATCTCCTTGTGCTTCTCGTACTGATTGATTATCTTCCTCTTCAAATACAGAGATTGATTGATTATCTTCCTCTTCGTATACAATCATGACATTCTTTTGCTGCTATGTCATTCTTGGATCTTGTACTTATTTTATAGCAAAAGCTCTTTATTTCTTTGTTCCATGCTTCCATGTACTTTTACCCAAATGAGTGTTTATATTGTTTAAGATACGATTGATCCAACATCAACTTGAGCAGTTAACAGATGTGTAAAATATAGTTTACCTATAGACTAATCTGTATAGGTTTCTGATTTTATAAGTATTATGCAAGTGCATTGTTATATTTACAATTATTTGAAAGTTATACATTGTAGAAGAACTGGGACTCAGGTATTATGTGTTGCAAAATGAAAAACAGAAAAAGTACTAATAGAGGAGATTAGGAGGCACCGCCAAATTTCAGAACTTGACAAACTTTAACAATTCAAATGGTGCAGTACGGCAGCAGGTAATACAATACAAAACAGACTAGCAAAAAGAATATAATACAATACAATCCTGACCCAGATGACACGTGACAGGGTAGATTACTGTTCATCACACGTTTGTATAAATCAAATACCTTATGCTCACAAGCTCCCACCCTATCAAAACTCTCATCAAAAGTTTAGAATAAATCCAATAATACAAGGCAGTCTTAGAGAAACCATTACATAACCAAACTGCCTAAAGATATTCAAGCAATCTCTCAGACTCTGGTCCTTTAATATGTTTACTGTCACTAAACCTCCCCAAAATAGATGATAAACACACTTCATATCATATAGAAACAAGTGTTAGAACTGACACATGAAGGTACCAGTGCCCCGATGGCAGTTGGAGGGACTGGCCTATACAGCAACTCCTTAGCATGGAGACTGCTGATAATGGCAGAGACAACACAAGCTCCAAAAGCCCATTACTTAAGATTAGTCATCACACCCTGGTCTTTGCCCTCTTCATCCCTAGGCTGCTATTGAAGGGGGATACGGAACCAGACATTTGAGAACTTTCATCACGAAGTGTACCATTGATCAATGCAAGCTCCCGTAGCTGTTGTTTTTTATAGAAATCCTGAGATTCATCCTGCATTAACGAGTTTTATCATATTTAGAGATGGAAATATTTGTCTGTTTATGGACATCTGGCCTGATGTTCCAAGGTTGCTACTGTCAATTCACCCCAAAAGTAAAAGATAATGTTACTTGAAAATACGGACTGCTTACACATACAAAAGCAAATCAAGCTTACAAGAGACATCACATATTGTAGAGAATAATATATTACCACAGGCTTGAGCAAATCTTCAAGTATCTCACGTGCTTGCATAAGACGAGTATCAATTATCTCAACTGGTAATTCAGCCTCAACTAGTATGTGGAGAGGTTCATTAAGGTGCTCGTACCCAGGTTTCCCTCTCATTATCTCCTCCTGTAGGTAATTAATTACATTAAACCAGAATCATTGGAATAGAAAAAGCGAAACTGGTCTGGCAAAAATGCCTTCCAGTAAATCATAAAATCTCAATTCAGATTTTCAGACCCCTCTTCTATGTGTAGAAGTAAAAATTAGATTGTCTATTGAGAGAATACTTTACACAGTCAGATCGCATACTTCTTAAGGATTCAATCTATCGTTCGTAACCAAAAGTAGCATATGTTTTGCACAACATATTTTAATTTGCCCGAAGGCTTTTATATAGAAGGAAATTTCATGGAAAATCAATGCTTCGATATTACTATTTCGCTATTCTATAAAGACTTCAATGGTATCACAGTTATGGGAATGACCAATAATTTTACCTACGTGCATCTTAAACCTATTCCCAGAGCACATTGCTTGTAAATATTTGTGGCAAAGACAACATTCCCCATTATAAAGTTCAGAAGTTCAATTCCTCACTCCCCCTCACCCTTGTACATATATATTACTTTGCCAAAAAAAAGAAAACAATTATGTGTATCAATAGAAACTCTACTAGGATAACTAGATAACTCACCTTGACTGGATCCTTGATGCTGCCGCGTCCCCTGATCAAAACACGGCAGTCTGTATTTGCTTCCACACGCTTAAGAGAGTTCCCTCTCGGCCCAAGTAGTCGCCCAACAAAGTTGAACTAAAAAATGAAACGAAAACGAGAGTTTCATATTAAAAGCATCAATGAAATATTGACAGTAAAACAGAGCACAGAGATTCATACATTGGGATAGTGGTCCACGGGTATATCTACCCTGATCGTTCTTTTCACTATAAGACCAGATGAACTACTTTGAGAACCAAGCCAGCTCGGTGAAGGTGATGGCTGTAGACCAGATATCTGAAGAGAGAACAAGAAAGCTACTAACCCAAAAAAAGGTACAATATATTCTATATATGCCTCTCTGCACAAAATAATTAGATGAAAGAGAAACAACTAATCTCAGTGACCTGTGCAAGACAGATCACAGATCCAAAGAAAAAACATGAAACTATATTGGACTAGCTATATGTCATATGCTTAAAAGATCTTCAATTATATAACTGCAAGCAATTAGAACCACCAAATACTATTCTTGCAAATAGTGGAACCAAACAACACGATGTTGTATACAATAGCAAAATACTAACAAATAAGATCCTAGTTCCTTGTCTGGCCATAATTAAGAGTTCGATCAATCCAGAAACAACAGAAGAGGTTCATGACCTATTCTGAGGCATAACGTATCAACCAAATCTAACTATTCTAAGTGTCAGTATCACACAGGAGAACAATAGGCATCACTATTGTTTCAGGCAATTTGAATCCCACTTTTTTACAAGGCTACACTTACAAGTTACATATCTGCAACCCAAGCACACATTGCATAAAACCAGATACAGTAAGTGGATAATGCTCCAGACCAGAATTTATCACGTGACAACATAGTTTTACCCAAAATGTGAGAACTATCTAACCAGTTAAAATTTCATATCAGAATCATGGTTAAATCTATGTTACACTCTTGATGTTGTTAGCTTCACGGTCCAACTACCTGTTATAGCAGAACGATGTCCAATTTTGATTAGAATAACAAGTGAGCTAGTCAGCATTAGATGTAAAAAGAGTGTGTCAGAAATGATTCTTGAAACAGTACACAATTAGATTAAACAAAAAGGTTATGTTAATAGTTAGTATCCGTACTTCTGATGGGAATGGTGATGACCATCTGTTCACATTGGCTCCTCCACTAGAATACATTCCTCCTGAAGCCAGGGGGCTGGCATGTTCAATCCCACTTTGTTCTAAAACTGAAGCATTCCCCAACAGTGTGGTTACACGCAAAATTTCTGCTCCAAAATAGTCAATTTTCAAGAATAAGATGTACCAGTCAGCTTTTGTTAATAGATTAGTCGCCAGTCACCAAAAAATGGACAGACAAGGGGAAAATTAGCTGGGTCAGTTAAAATATTAAGCTGCCCCTATTTAACAAACTTGATCTTTCTATTAGAGCAAAGGAAACATAAATATGTAGTTAAAACGTCACATCACTGGAAGAAATGGCCTGAGAGCATCCTTCAAAAAGAAATTATTAGATTAAATATTTAAATTGTGCAACAGCATCCATCTAAACTCAAGCTGATTCACGACAGATAACTAAGTAGTATTTATACAAAAACTTATGTCAAATGTTAGATCACAACAATGATAGAAGGATCCTGGCTCAACTCTATATCCCCAAAAAACACTCAGTCGAGCAAAACTTCTGTCTGCTTAAAATCATGTTTCTAAAGTAGCTGAACTCTGAACAGCTAAAAAAGTACACTCTATATATAAGAAATCTCAGCAAGGCAGTTAGGTTAACTTGGTCAACTGACAACATTAAGCAAGTCTGCTTAGCTTGTCAGTTATCAAACTGAGTAGGGCTTCATTAAACCTGGAAGGGCACGTTAACTGTCGGTTCCTAGAGACATATGTTTATAGGGTGAAACATACCTCGGGTTTGATTTATGAAACGTGCTTCAACTCTTATTGTACAAAATATCAAAATCAATCACAATATATATATATAAGCTCAGAATTAACACTGTAAAAGTATGCAAGACTTGACAAATATATTCCTCAAATTCACAAATCAACAAAGAGGAGACATTAGGGTCATAAGAACACATCATACATACTTGCAGATACTAATACAGACCAAAAAACAATTTTTTGCCCAGATTTACACAAAATGACCAAAACATTAAATTGTTCACAACTTCATAAAATAAGTATCAACTGTTACAGCCACAGTTTAATAAATATTACCATTTCTAGTATAAAAAAATTACAGCCAACATAATTTTTCATTTTCAATGTATATACAAGTACAATCACAAGAATATGGAATACTGTAAAGATCAAGGCAAAACCTTTCCGAACACTGATTGGAGGTAAATAAAAACAAATACGGCCATGTATTTATGTAATACCAAAATAACAAGCATAACATGTGGGTCATATTTGAAGTTTAAAAGCCCTCTAAACAAATAAAGTCTGAGAGTACTAAATGTCACTTACATTGCCAGTGTAACATGTTCATGTGATAACCAGCATTATTAATTCCTCGACAAAATCGAATTCAGGGAAGAAAGAAACTTACTACACAAAATGATGAAACAGACACTGGAAACTATTCTACTTGGGGGGTATTTAATAGTTTAAAATTAAACATAACAAATCGTCTGTGTAGACAAAAGAAAGAAAAGGCACTTCCATTCCATAGGGTAAAAATGAATTACTAACTTTTGGATACTAAATCAAATTTTACTTAATTTTTATATTTCTAAACAGAACAAGATATGAGTGAAAAAGAATAGTATTAAGATTGCCAAACTCACCCTGGTTCAGGAGACGGTAGCAATTTGGTAGAACTGGCATGAATGGACTAAGTTTCTGCCGTTCATGAATCAGCTCGGAGAGATACCTGCCAGAATGCAAGTAACTGGATTACAATCTATTATGAAGATGCATATTGAAAAAAAGGATGTCCACAAGAATCATGATTGCGAGATAACGAGTGGAACATAACATTTGATGCCAGCTTAGTTTGCAACAATGATTCAGAACTTATAGAATAAACATGTACAGTTTTCTAAATATACAAAAAAAACTTCGCATAAACAAGTTTTCTGGATTTACTACAAATATGAAGCAGACTCATGACTCATGAGATAGAAAATATTAGTGTTGCTAAATTTCAGAAAATTCTTATCAATATTAATGCAATGTAATAATAACTTGATCTGCATTGAGATTGTTATAGTAAATTCTCATATAACAGCTAACACACACTTATTCACATAAAGTAATGCCACTCAAATTAGTTAACGAAGAACAAGAAAAATAATATTTTCAGTGACATAAATCAATCGATACAGTTAACTCAACTCAAGCCACCAGTAAACAATTTCAGTCGCGGCGACTCAGCTCGAAAACTGCAGTAGATTATAATCAAAATTTGCACACACATTTTCAAAAGTTAAATCTAAAAAATTACTTTTACAGCCTCTACACACAGTAAATTTTAAAAATTAAAAACTTATATCAACTTAATAAAACCAGTAGATCAACAAATACATAACACACACATATATCAACAACGACGGAGCAACAGATCCATACAAAACGAACTAATTCATTAAAAAAAGTGATCGATCAACTACAAACACATAATAGATACAAACACATGTATATATATGTTTGGAAGTGATGAAGATTAAAAAATTTACTTTTCCTGCTCGACGAGAGCAGAAGCGGCGGAGCGAAGAGCACCGATGTGCGGCGAGTGAGGAGCGGAAGGTGAGTACGCCATGTACCTGCCGGACGACATGTTTTCCGGCGATATCGTCGTTAGATCGCCGATAATTAACACCGTCGGTGGAGAGGGTAGATAAGTATTGATAGTTGATACTGTTGTGTGTGAGCAAAGGTGTGTGTACTTATGGGGACAGTCAAGAGTTTTTGTGGCGGTTGAATCTGTTTTTACCGCAAATTTTACTGCTAAATTTGTAAAATAATATACTATATGGAAAATGCCGATCGAATTGACCCGGAACTGTTTCCAAATATTTACGTGTAATATCTGTATACGTTACATGTAATATTTTTATTATTCGAGAAAATAATTAGGGATATTTAGGAGAAAAAATGTTAAAAATAATATTTTTTTGGTACATTCTGAAAGTGGATAGGTAAAAATACCGTTTGGTATACATATTTGTAATTTAGATATCATATTTTGTATTAGATACATATTTGTTAATAAGTATCCAATTTTCTTTTTTTTTAAAATACGTATGCGTATCTCAATGGTAATAGTTAAATTAGAAATGTGTATCTTTAATAATTTTCTTACATACCCAATTTTCAAATGCATATCACACTTACCCAAATATAAAATGCATAAACAAAACGGTTTCATATATATATTTTGAAAATGAATATTTTAAATAATTTCATCCCAAAAATGGGTAATTTTAACCATGACCCTACTTAGAATCGTTATATATTTATTTGAAATAATAAGAATTCCGTAAATTACTGAAGGGGAGGATGAAAAAGGAGGCAAACAGTGTGATTTCATTGTTGTATTGTGGTGGACAAGCTGGTCCAAACCTCATTATTAGGCCTCATCATTCAATATATTCACATGATATATTTTGCTTGCCCCCCTCCCTTTCCTCTGCAAATTTACAGCTTGCATAACGAGGATTTCGAAACAGCCAATATGAAAGTATTTGGGTGATTTACTTTAAGTTTGATTAGTTAGTCCTACTGTTTATGTTTGACCATGAGATTGATTGATTAAGTAAATAGAAAGTTGAAATCTGAATAATTGAAATTGTGAAGTGTAGCAATCAGATGGGAGTAGTATTCTCAAGGAGGTGTGTAAATCATGACCCCAACCAACTATGTGGACTGGAAATCTAGATTATGAGGTTTGTCAAATTTCATTTCTATTTCCCTTTTACGCCATTGACTTAATTGATATTATTTCTTAGTTTTTCTAGAAAAATAATAATGATATAGATTTGTTGATTTCTATATTTTGATGCATTCATATTTAGGACAATTTGTGCCCTTTATTATTCGATTTACTATTGTCAGTTTCCTTTTTAAAATGTAAATGAGCTATAGAAACAAGAGAATTAAACACAACACACTCACATAAATTGGTTTACTAAATTAGAAAAATTATTTTTTAAATTTTGATGACGGTTAATTTAGATTTGGCAAGAATTAATCGACCGGTGAAATTAGCATGCATTCAATTTCTCCCTCCGCCCAATCATTTCTTTACCATTTCATTTTTATGATATATCACTCAATTCTTTACATTTTAAAACTTACCAAAAATAATTAACATATCCCATCATTTTCCCATTTTTCCTCCCTTTTCGCACTGTTTTTACTTCCCTATCTTCCTTTAATACATTAAAAATTAATGGGGCACACCACTTCACTCACTTTTCTTTCTCTTTTTCACTACTTTATATATATTTTTTAACCTCCGTATCCAAACCAAACGTAAAGAATTAGCCGGGACTAGGGCTGTCAAACTGATAATTCGGATACGGATATAGGCCCTATATCCGTATCTGCATCCACAATCGTCGGATTCGAATACAAATAATATCTTTTTTATTTCGGATACAGATATTATCCGCTTTTTCTTGAATACGAATGCGGATATTTCGGACGGATATCGGATTTTTTAAATTTTTTTGATGGCCCTCGTATTAACGATGATCTTATAACATTTTTTATGATTAAACTCAAACGATATATTTATATATGTATAAATTATGTGTACAATCATGTAAAATTTGTATATATATACAATTTAATGCATATACACATACTATAAACTAATAGAATAAATTTTAAATTATATATAATTATATATTTATATAATTTAAATATTAATTATGTATTTGATTTCGGATTCGAATATCCCAGATTCGGATACAGATAATATCCATTTTATTTCGAATACTGATAATATCCGTTTTTTATCGAATACGAATGTAAATTTTTCGAACGGATATCAGATTTTTCGAATTTTTTTGACAGCCCTAGCCGGGACGGAGGGAGTATTAATTTAGAATGGTAGTAAATAATTAAGGGTAGTAGTATTTTCATAGTCAAAATTTAACTTTCAAAACAAAAAAAATATTGAAAAGATAAAAATGTCTCATTATTTTCTATTTACTTTTTATTATTGTGCTAACACGAGGGTAGTTTTGTCTTTTTAATAATTTTTACTCAGAAATTAAAAAAATTGCTCTTAAAATATAATTTTTCATAATCAAATTTAGTTATATGTCTCCGACTAATGACAAACGTATATCGATTATGCAAGTACAAACACCTTTTTAAGAAATAAAAAAAGGGAGGAAAATTAATTTGTACTCCCTCCGTCCCTCCCAAATGTTTACATTTGGGTGGGGCGCGGAGTTTAAGAAAAATGATAAAGTAGTGGAGAAAAGTTGAAAAAATGAGTAAAGTAGTGGGACCGATTAATATTATATGTATAAAGTGGTTATAGTGGAGGAAAATAGTGGATGTAGTTAATTTAAAAATTATAAAAACTTTACTATTTTTGGAAAGTTTTGAAATGTAAACAATTGGATGGGACATCCCAAAAAGGAAAGTGTAAACAAATGGGAGGGACAGAGGGAGTATTTGTCATGTTCGGCGCCTGATAGATGCAGAGTGATGACCATGATCTTGGTGGTGGTGGATGCTCTAGATCTAATAAAACTGTGCGCTTCTGCATCTCACACGTTTATCTTGTTTTCTTTTTCCAATTTTATAATTTAAATAATACTAAATCCTTTGATTTATCCGGTGAATCATTAATTTGCAGATATGTCAATTTTTTCTAATGGTTAGATTTGTTTATTTTATATTTGTTCCAACAAGTTTCGGAATTATAATGAATCGAATCTCTCGATGACAATAAATAAATTTTTATTAGTGAAAATAGTCATCGCGTTCTTGACACTTGGGACTAATATCACATTTAATTATAATGAAAGGGCTACAATGCAAAAAAGAAAGAGAAAAAGCATAGTTTATATATTACCCCCGAAAACGTAAATGACTAATTAAATATTGAATGATGAGGTACATAATCAGTGTTTGTGATGTTGGAAATAAGGACTATTACAGTAACATCGAGACAATTATATAATGTATTTAGCAAGTTAAGGTCAAGCTAACAGTTAACAAAAAAAATATGTAGGTAAACAACATGCAAATCAGAAACTGTAAGAACAAAGAAAAACAAGAAAGTATACCAGTAACCATAGCTTGTACGCAGAAAGAAAAGACAGAAAGCAGTGGTGTGCAACTATTACAATGCAACAAGAAAATAAAATGAAACCAACTGAGTTGTCATGCCTTACTTGAAGCCCTGACTTCTCTTGAAGAGATAGTTGTCCCCATGTGCTGCGTTTGGGATACTATGCAACAACTCCTCCGAGATAAAACAGCTCCGAGTTTTGAGTTGGTAGCACCTCGAAAACTCAACTTCGACTGAAACCTCACTTCGCTCGAAAAACCACTATCTGAATATGGGAATGCATAGAGTATAGAGAGGAGAATAAGAATGTAGGGTGTGGTGTAAAAAACTCAGCACCTTAGTCCTCTATTTATAGTAGAGTCTAAGTATAACTGACCACCCCTCTTAATATCAGAATTAAACTGTAAATTAATGGATAAATCAAAACTGATAATTTTGAATTTAAAATAAAATTGTAACAGCTTATTCATTAACCTCTCACATTATATCAGATTTAATTTTAATTTGAATATATTATCAGTTACAAAGTTATATAACAAATGTCCAGGTTTAATGAATCTGACAAAGCCCACTTACAAAGTGACTCAGCCAAATTCAGAATCCAAACCCAGCCCAACAGTAATAACTCAGTCCAAACTGTTAAATAAATTCTAATTAAAATATTAAATCACAAATAAATAAAATCATCGCCCAGGTCGCCTCGCGTACGCGAAACGCCGAGACATTCGCCCAAATCGCCCTTCGACCTGGTCCGGTGTGTGGCGGAGCGGCGGAGCGGCGGCGCGTGTGTGTGTGTGCGTGAAGCACACAAGAACACAATGCACAATCACACACTTTAGTAGTTATACACTACCCATGTGTGTGATATTATATAAAGCCAATACCCCCTTTATTTATTTTCAATGTGGGACAAAACACATTCTCATTTTTTCAAGCTCTTTCAAGCCACTAAGTTTAGCTCTAATTCTCTATGGATTTCATTAAGAAATTTTTTTAAAACCATACATGAAAGTTTAAGTTCACATATCATGGAACAACTTTCAATCATTAGATTTAAGGATTATCATCAAAATCGTCAAAAATATAATAAAACTATGATCTAAAATCCAATTTTTCTAACAATCCCCCACAAATCCATACATAAATGCGATCAGGTTTTTTATCATGACTTGTTTTTCAGAGTCGGTACCCTTCCGGATTTGAACCCTCCTAAGTCCTCTACTTCAATGGCTACCGAATTCATATGGAATGTTTCACCTTGAATCTTAATCCTTTTAGTATAACCATGTTCCATAGACGACGATAATTCAACGGCTATGGTGCCAATCTACGGATTTGAGACATTAATGGTCTTGTCTCGATAATGTTCGTCGAATGCTTCAAGGAATAACCATTTCCTCTAATTGCGACTACACAATTACATTCGCTTAGCTGGGAATCTCCAGAGATATACTGCCTCTATCTCGTCAAATTACTTGACCCCATTCAGAGTTTTAACACTCTTACTTTTCAAGCAGTGTCAGTACCTTCTAGGTTTACAGGGGATAGACTCAGATACAGTAGTATCATCTATGTAGCAAAGGTACTACTAATTCATCCTTACAGCTTGTTATTACCATATTGAATACACTTTGAGGGATCTCCACTCATGTGTATTGGGTTCCCACTGTTGATAAATTATGATGGGTTGACAGTCTCATCCCCAACCTTGACTTGAGGACAACTGCAGTGAAAGGCATATGTCATAGCCTACTCGTTTATTCGAGTATTTAACTCAACTCAAATAAGAATGTAATAAGTAAATAGTGGATTAATCATCAGAGAGATCTCACAAAGTAACATCTGTCAAAGAATAAAGAAACATTGTTCATCTGCAGACTTGAAGATTCACTGGAAGAAGTTCAAGAATTTGATCATGCCTCAGTGATATAAATCAAGATCGTGGATTTAATCAAGTGACAGAGATCTCGTCAAGGTATCATTTTTTACAAGGATTCAATCAGAATATCAAAGTCAAGACATGAAGAAACGTCACCAAAGTTAGTCACTCATGAACCAGACAGTACATCGAGTGTCAGCATTGAAGTGGCGGAATTGATTCATAAGTCTCAGTGACTTTCAGAAGATTGTCAGAAGAATGGATGCTGCTCAGGGTTAGTATTAATTCTCTATTAATTAATTAAGTCATATAATTTAATTAAGAAAATAAATTATATCTGCAAGGATTAATTTATTGATTAATTGAATTAAATTGATTAATTAATTTAGAATTAATATTAAGGATTTACAGAATTTTAATTGGTTAAAATCTGTTTTAATTCTAAAAAGACAACTAATTGTACTAGTATGACAATCGGTATGACAATTGATAGTCATACCGAAAGTCATGCTAATTCAGTTGACTGTCTTGATGGAATTATTATTTAGATTAAAATCACTTATTAATTCAATAAGACAATTTCATTTGTACTACTATGACAATCGGTATGACAATTGATTGTCATACCGAAAGTCTTGCTAGTTCATTTTAATTGTCTTGCTAGCTCTAAAGATTGTCACACCGAAAGTCTTATTGGACAAAGGATTGTCATACCAGTTCATTAATCTCGGCTGTGTTGATTAAAAGAAGCAGAAGCATCCAATTCAAAAGATACACAAAAAAAGCAATCAAACAGAACATACTCAAGAACAAAAAGAAAAAGGAGCAGAAAAATATTACATCTCTTCTGCAACTTCAAGATCAATTTCTAGATTGTAAAGTTAAATCCAATCAACTAGAAATACTTATCTTGTTCTTGTGTATCAATCTAGCGGATTAAAATCCCTAGAACTTAATCTCAAATCGCATTTAGCATTTGATCTTTTAATTATAAAAATAGAAAAAGTTCATGTCGAATTTATTCTAGATTTGTAATAATTGATTTGAGATTAATCCCTTGTAACCGATACCGTAGTTGTAACACCTTTCAAGTTTAATAAAAGTTTTATTTAACTTGAATTTTGTTTCACAATTTTATTCCGCATTTTATTCGATTAAACGGTATTGTTTGCATTCAACCCCCCCTTCTACAAACAATTGGGACCTAACAATTGGTATCAGAGCCTTCTGATTAACGTACAAATCTAGATCCTAGACTTTTGTGTTTCTTTCACTTCTTGAATTTTTTATTCACTCAAAAAAATTCATAATGACTACACAAAAAGTTGGAACCGTTAAAATTCCACTTTTCGATAAAGAAAATTATGTTATGTGGAAGAAGAAGATGCTACTGTTTTTACAGGTTGCTAATCCCAAATATTTGCAAGTGTTGAAGAAGGGTCCAAAAATTCCTATGGTCATGGAACCAGAGGTAATAGAAAATGATGTGGTGATCACCAAAGCGAGAACTTATGTGAAGGATCCTGAGGACTTCTCTCCTGCTGAAATAGAAGAAGCTTCCCTGGATGCTAGCCTTCAATTAATCTTAGTAGATTCCCTTAATCCCCTGATGAATAGACATGTGATGAATTGTAAAGATTCCAAACATATCTGGGAAACTATTGAGATTATTAATGAAGGCACAGAGGAAGTTAGGGAGAACAAACTAGAAATCCTAACCTCTGAGTATGAATACTTTAAATCCAATCTAGGAGAAGGAATCACTGAAGTGTTTGAGAGGTACAATGCATTGATCAACAACCTGAACATTAATGGTAAATACTATTCCATCAGGGAGGTCAACAAAAAGTTCCTTTTAACACTGCCAACTCATCTCGAACATAGAATCACTGCCATAAGAGAAGCAAGAGATCTGAGTGAGATTTCTTTGGAAAGGCTCTATGGTGTGTTAAAGACTTATGAGTTGGAGCAGATTCAGCAGAAGGAAGTTTACGGGAAAGGAAGAGTGGTCAGCACGTCTACTGCTCTAGTAGCTGATGAACAACAACAACAACCACAATATCAACAACAATCTCAACAGTCAGAAATAATGGTACAGTCTTCCAAGGTTGAAGATAATGTGATAGTAGCAGAATTTGATTCTCCTACTACAAATCAATCAGGAGATGATTATTATTCCTTGGAAGAACTGGAGCAATTGGAGGATGAGTCAATGGCCCTGATTGTCAAGAGATTCTCAAATGTCAGATTCAAAAGGAATCCCAAGTTCAAGTACAAGTCCAACTACAACAGATTCCAGAAAGGTGGATCTTCATCCTCTAACACCAGCAGTGGTGGGTATAAAACAGGGATGGTTGATCGAAGCACCATTCGATGCTTCAACTGTAATGAGTTGGGACACTTTGCCACAGAATGCAGGAAGCCAAAACAAGCTAGGAAGAACTCTTACGATTCTAATCAGAAGAGTAAATCTGAAAGGGCGTACCTGGTAAAGGGAAGAAGCTGGGATGATACTGACAGTGAAGATGAAGAAGTTGGGAATCTTGCTCTCATGGCTAGTAATGCAAGCACCTCATCGTCAAGAAAAGAGGTAAAATTTACTGATGCTGAATTAGTTTATCATCTAGGAGGTTCCTTAGATTGTGCTCGTCGTGATAATGAATTGTTAAATCAACAAATCAAAGACCTTGAGAAAGAGGTCAATGAATTAAGACTTGTGCACATTAATCAAGATAAACTAAAAGAACAAGTATCTTTTCTAGAGAATAGAGTTGACTGTTATAGACAACTCGAAACTATTCTCAAAGACAAGATCACCGGTCTTGAGGCTAAGGTTAAAGATTACTTTAATTCTTGTTCGAAGTCCAAAGAGTTTTACAATAAGCAGGCTGTTAATCAAACACATGGAATAGGTTATGATTACAATGCTGCTATTGGAAAATTAGGCATAAACTCCCCTCCTCATGTATGTGCTAAAGGCAGGGAAGTACCACATGTGCTTAAGGGTGTTGATGAACCCCTCTATAAAGAATCAATTGCTGAACCATTTGATGAGACCTCTTTTATTATTCAAGAAGAAATCCGTGCTGAAGATAATGTTAATGGGAAAGCTGTCTCCAAGTCAAGTGTGTCAAAAGTTCCAGTCAAGGTTGTGAAAGCAACTGAGACTAACTCAGACACACATGAGTTGGATAACACAAATGCCATGTCTACCATGCATAAGTTGCCTATTGTTAATCCTTCTCATAAAGCATGTGGTGTTCCTGATTGTATGTCTTGTGCTTTTAATCTGTTGTTTGCTTATTTTAATGGTAAGCATGTTTCTAATGATAAGACTACTCCTCGTCAGCATGTGAATAATAGAAAGCATGATAGGTCTAAGACTGCTAGTCCTCCTAAAGCTAGAAAGGAGATATTTGTGCCTAAGCCTAACCAGAAATTTGTCAAGGCTGTTCACAAGGTCAAATGTTCAGTCATTGAGAACGTTGAGAATATTGAAATTAAGAATGTTGTTTTGCCTGATAAAGGCCAATTTTACAAGTATGCCGGACCCAACCAAGCTTGGGTTCCGAAGAAGTTCTAATCCATTTGTATTGCAGGGCATTAAACAGGTACAACCGGTAGTGTGGATTCTTGACAGCGGATCGTCAAGACATATGACCGGAGATAGAGCCCTGCTATCAAATGTGGTTGAGAAAGCTGGCCCAGTGGTTATCTTTGGAGATAACAGCAAAGGTTTAACGGAGGGATATGGCTGTTTTCTAGCTGGAAATGTTATCATTGAAAATGTATATGTTGTGCAAGGACTTGAACACAATCTGCTTAGCATTAGTCAGTTCTGTGACAACGGCTACAATGTTTTATTCGACAAGCTGAAGTGTCAGATTCTGCACAAGAAAAGTGAAAAACCCTCCTTAATGGGAATCCGGAAAGGAAATCTGTTCGTAGCTGACATGAACTCTGGAAGCAATCTTGAAGTCAATTGTTTCTATGCAAAGGCATCGTCAGATGAGAGTTGGCTATAGCACAAGAGACTTTCCCATCTCAATTTCAAAACAATGAATTCTCTTGTCAAAAGAGAATTGGTAAGAGGTCTGCCTCAGCTGGAATTCTCTCCAGAAGGACTATGTGAGGCTTGCCAGAAAGGAAAGTCAAAGAAAGCAAGTCACAAAGGCACTGACACATCTTCCATAACTGGTGTTCTGTAATTATTGCACATGGATTTATTTGGTCCAGTTAATATCCTTTCTATGTCAAAGAAGTGTTACAGTCTTGTGATAGTTGATGACTATTCCAAGTATACGTGGGTTTTATTTCTTCACTCTAAGGATGAAACACCACAAGTTGTGATTGATCATATCAAGATGATTGAGTTAGATTCTAACGTCCCTGTTAGAGCAATAAGGTCAGATAATGGAACAGAATTCAAGAATGCACTTCTCAATGGATTCTGTACAGACAAAGGGATTACCAGACAATTTTCAGCTCCTAGAACCCCTCAGCAAAATGGAGTGGTAGAAAGGAAGAATCGTACATTGATTGAAGCTGCAAGAACGATGTTAAGTGAATCAGGTCTTCCAATGTACTTTTGGGCTGAAGCTGTCAATACTACATGTTATACTCAGAATCGAACTTTAATCAACAAAGACTTCATGAAAACTCCTTATGAGATTTTGAATGAACAGAAACCTTCTATCAAATACTTTCATGTATTTGGTGCCAGATGCTTCGTGCTCAAGGATGGAGATGATCGTCGTGGTAAGTTCGAGGCAAAGACATATGAGGGTATTTTTGTTGGATATGGAAGAAGATCATATAGAGTGTATATCATTGATCAACACAAAGTAACTGAAAGTGTCAATGTTACATTTGATGACACTAAACTCCCTAGTATCCAAACTGAAGATCCTTCTAAGAAACTGAAGTTTGATGATACCTCAGATTCAGAATCAGAACATGGTCAAGAACCTGAGGTTGTTGCTGGTGAAGAACCTGTTAATCCTGATGATACTCAAGATAATAGTGATGGAAACTTTGGCAACAATGGAGATACCACTGCTACTGACGGAGAATCTTCAAGTCAACATGGCAACAACTCAGGGGGAGATGCTGAAGGATCATCTAGTAGGACATAACATCACAATGAATTTCAAGGCGAATCATCAAGATCAAATCTTCCAAGACAGACTGTCTGGAATAAAGCTCACCCTTTTGAGTTGATTATTGGTGATCCAGATGTTGGAGTCAGAACTAGACGTGCTACTCAAAATGAGTGTCTGTTCTCAGGATTTCTTTCTGAGATGGAACCTAAGAAAATTGAAGAAGCACTGACTGATCCAGATTGGGTGATTGCTATGCAAGATGAACTCAATCAGTTTGAAAGTCAACAAGTCTGGAAACTGGTACCTAGGCCTGTACACAAGAAAGTTGTTGGTATTAGGTGGGTATTCAGGAATAAACTAGATGAAGATGGTGTGGTTACAAGAAACAAGGCAAGACTGGTAGCTAAAGGGTATTCTCAAGCTGAAGGCATTGATTATGATGAAACCTATGCTCCAGTGGCTAGACTTGAGGCCATCAGGATATTTCTGGCATTCGCAGCATTTTCAAACTTTAAAGTTTATCAAATGGATGTCAAGAGCGCCTTTCTGAATGGAAAGCTGGATGAAGAGGTATATGTAGAGCAACCTCCTGGTTTTGAAGATCCAGATCATTTGGATTTTGTCTTCTTTCTTTTCAAGGCTATCTATGGGCTAAAACAGTCTCCAAGAAAATGGTATGACACTCTCTCTGAATTTCTTATTGAAAATAGCTTTATTAGAGGTGTCATAGACAAAACTCTCTTTTCTAAAACACATAAGAAGGATACTATATTAGTCCAAGTCTATGTGGATGATATAATATTTGGGTCTACTAATGATAATCTCTGTAAGAGATTTGCTAAGTTAATGCACAGCAAGTTTGAAATGAGCATGATGGGAGAGCTGAAGTTCTTTCTTGGATTACAAGTAAATCAAAGGTTAGATGGAACATTTATTTTTCAATCCAAGTATCTCAAGGAACTCCTCAAAAAGTACAATCTAGAGGATTCTGCATCAGCAAGGACTCCATCAACTACAGCTGTCAAGCTTGGACCATGTGAAAACTCCATTAAGGTAGATGTCACAAGCTACAGAGGTATGATTGGCTCGTTACTCTATCTTACTGCAAGTAGACCAGATATTATGTATGCTACATGTTTATGTGCAAGGTTCCAAGCGGATCCTAGAGATATTCATCTCGTTGCTGTTAAACGAATCTTAAGATATCTTAAGGGAACACCAAATCTAGGTATTTGGTACCCTAAAGAATCTGGTTTTAACCTTGTCGGATATACAGATTCAGATTATGCAGGAAGTGTTGTTGATAGGAAAAGCACCTCAGGAAGTTGTCAATTCCTAGGAAGCAGGCTAGTCTCATGGTACAGCAAGAAACAGCAAACAGTTTCCAACTCAACGGCCGAGGCTGAATATATTACTGCTGGAAGCTGCTGTGCTCAGATCTTGTGGATTAGGAACCAACTACGAGACTATGGCTCTGTATTGAACAAGATTCCTATTTTATGTGACAACACAAGTGCAATAGCCATCACCAACAACCCTGTGCAGCACTCGAGGACAAAGCACATTGACATCAGGTATCATTTTATTAGAGAGCACGTCATGAATGGTACTGTTGAACTATTTTTTGTTCCAACAGAAGAACAAATAGCAGATATTTTCACTAAACCACTTGACGAATCCACATTTATCAGATTAGTTGGTAAATTGGGCATGTTGAATAGTTTTAGTGATTAATTTAGTTAATATCTGGGATCTGTTCTTGAATGAATTTACAAATGAATTTTTCATAAATGAAAAATTCATTTGCAAATTTATTTTATCATTTTATCATATTTCTTGCTTATTTCTATGTAATATATATTATCTTATCTATTTTTATTTTCCCTACTTGTTAATTTAAAATATCTCAGAATATTTTATTTCCTCTAAAATATTTTACTATGAATTTTATTTGCTAAAATTCAATAGAAATCTATTTTTGGAATAAAAATAATAAATTCTGATATATTGTTTTTGTTTCTGTAAATATTATAAGTCTGTATTTCAGTTTTGCTATTTTGTTATATAATTTCTGTACATATTTGAGTGTCTTTCTACTGAAATGACAATCGGCAAGACAATTGAAATTGTCTTGCTGAAAATCATTTCAGTACTTATATATATATATATACTTATTTTCATATTAATTCTGTGTGAAATCCTTTTATTTCCAGAATGACAATCGGCAAGACAATTGAAATTGTCTTGCTGAAAGTCATTTGCGAATATAATTGTCATTTCAGTGTTTTTCAGTATAGTTTTATACTGGCAAGACAATCGGTATGACTATTGATTGTCTTGCCAGTTATAAACATTATATATATATATTTTATTTTATACTGGTATGACAATCGGTATGACTATCAGATTGTCATACCAGTTATATATTATCACTTGTTTTATTCTTATTCTTTTCGGTTATTTTCTTTCTTTTGCCTGGTATGACAATCGGTATGAATATGTATATCCGTGTATGTCCGAATCTCATTAACAACGAATAATTATATAAAGACTTGTAATGTATATAAAGACTTGTAGTTTCAGCTCTGATCGGTACGAAAAACCCTACTCGTTCATCTTATCTTATTAATAAAATTCGAATCGAAAGAGCAAGTACTTAAATCTTCTCTTCGATCGGTCTTTTTTATCTATCTCACACAAAAAAAAATGGGGTTTTTGTTCAATCCATTATCTGCTTTAAATGGAATTAATAAAAATGGGCAATCCTGAGCCAAATCCTATTTTACAAAAACAAACAAAGGCCCAGAAGGTGAAAAAGGGATAGGTGCAGAGACTCAATGGAAGCTGTTCTAACAAATGGAATTGACTGTGTTGCATTGGTAGAGGAATCCTTCCATTGAAACTTCCGAAAGATGAAGGATATACTATACATACGTACTGAAATACTCTATCAATGATTAATGACGACCTTAATCTGTATTTTTATATGAAAAAAAGGTTATATAAAGGCGTTTGTTTGTTTTTCTTACCATCACAACAGTTTTTCTTTTCTTTCAAAAAATTCGAACAGTTTCCTCATTCTCTCTCTTCTCTCTCTTCGATCAAAAACATCTTCAAATCTGTTTTGATTCTCCTTTGCTCGAGTTTTTACTCAGCTTACTAATTCATCACTTTGTGGTATATACATACAAGTATATACATACAAAGGTGCTGTTGAATTTTTGTTAAATCTATATTTTATTTCGATTTGTGTTTGTTGATTTTGAGCTTTTTTATTTCTTATTTTAATTTCTGATTTGTGTCGTTTGGTCTTTCAAACTGTGTTTGTGAGTTAGGAATTTTAACGAGATACATTTCTGTCTAAATTTTTCGATTATAATTAATTTAATTCGAATTATTAAATAAATTTAATTAATTCGAATTTTCTTAATATTATTCTTAAAATTCTGAAAGCGTGTGTCTTATTATTATTTTAAATGGCTCTCAATTTCCAAATTGTCGCGCATAATCAGGTTGGTTATTTTAATCCGGAAAAATGTGATGTTGAAAAATTTAAGCCATGGATTAGATTTTTAAATGACCATTCGATTGTTAGCTCTGCTATTAAATCAAATGTGATTTTAAACGTCGATCTACTTAGACTGATTTGCACAACCTCTACTGTGGCCGATGATTCAAAATCTTTTTCATTCACCGTCGCAAACACACAGTATGTAGTTGATGAAACAGTCGTCAATCGAGCGTTAAATTTTCCAATAGACAATTTCTGTAATTTACCCTCTGAAAATGATATCACAAATTTTTTCAATGCTATTCACTATCAGGGGGTGATCAATTTAACCAAACTCTCTAAATCAAATTTGGTGTCTGAATGGGATATTTTCTTTGATACACTTTCCAAAGTGTTTGCCAACTGCACAAAATCCAATTTTCATAACATCACTTCCACTCTGCAGTATATTGGTCTTGCGGTTGTTTTCAATCAAAGGATCAATTTTGGCAAACTACTTTTTCCCATTCTCTTGAGACGTCTAACTTCTGCTTTACGTGATCATTCTACAAATCGTAGGTATCATGTTACTATGCTCGTTTTCTCATGCTTATAGCAGATCATCTTCTCTCACCTGAACACAAAGCCCTTTTTGCTAACTCTGCAGTAACCGAACCCCCTCCAGTTAGCAAAAAGATTTACACTCGCCAAGACACAACCTTCAAATTTATGCAAGTTCCAGTACTTGTATCTGCTTTCATGGCCACTTATATCCTTTACCTATTTTCAATCTTCCCGGCCATGAACAGCAACCTCAACCTCCAGTGGTTCAAGCCACCCAGGCTCTTCCATTACAGGTAGTAATTCCTCACTCTCACTCTCTTCCTACTTCTGTTGAAAGACCCCCAGTGTTGATAGGGCTGACCATGAAGTTGTAGAACCACAGCTTCAATCCCAGGTCCATAAAGCCAAACACAGAGTCACATTCTATCTCAACCTCTCCCCCACTGTCTAAAAGGTTACCCAGGAGATTACTAGGAAGTAGTACATTGTTAAATATGAGTGAACCCTCAGCTCTGCCATCCTCCTAAGAAAAGAAGAACATATTCTGAGGCATCTGAAAGCCCATCCTTGTCCTCCCAACAGGACATGGACGTTTGAAATGGCCAATGAACAGTTTCTAGAGGCATTCTCTCAACAGGATGCATCTATTGAAATTCGCCATAGGGCCATGGCATCTTGTACTGAGTCAAGCACAATTCCATTACTCACAATGGAACCATACACTTCCCCAGATCATACTCAGGACACACAGCGAGGAGTGCACGTAGAGTCGGTTACAGTGCCTGCCATAGTTACGGCAGAAGAGCAAGTCACATGCTTCAGAGGGAAAATCCGACTCTCCGCCATCTTTAATAGAGTCATTTTCTCCCCTCCCAGATCCAACACCTCTGGCTCCCTTATGGGATTCTCCACTCGCAGATTTATCTGGAGAAAGTGGAGGGCAACTCGGTCAATCTATCCCTGAAGCAATTCAGACATCTATTCCAAAAGATTTGATAGTATTGACTGAGGATCGGGACTCGCGAATTCCCATTGCACCACCACTGACCCTCTCTTGAAGAGGCTAGGGTGATTTTTAATGCAGGTACAGAAGAACAGCAACTGGAAGACTCCTCACGAGCAATTATATTGAGAGAAACACATGCACGTGAGATGATGTGAACCAAACACGAGTGAAATTCAGGTAAGAGCACACACAGACACTGATACTGTAAACCTGTTAGCTCAGATTGCTGCCCTAAAAGAAGAACTTGCTAAAAGCCAAGCTGAAGCTCAAGCATTCAAAGCACAAGTGGTTGAACGGTCTTCTCTTCCACCTCTGTCAACAATCAGCTTGCAATCATAAGGAATGACATCTCAGATCTAAAGACTACTGTAATACCAAAGCTCAATTCTATTCAGGACACTCCAACCTTATCAGCTTGATGACATATCCAACTTCTGCTCTCTACATACAAGCATGCACTTTCTTGAAGACCTTGGTGAGATGAATCATTCACATGAGACTTCCTCAAGATTTATACTAAAGAATAGAGACGGGCAGGGAACATCTCAATGAAGGGAATGGAAGCAACCTATATTACATGATCAAGAATTCTCATCTGCCCTAATGAAGTACAAAGACTTTATTTTGAAGGGACGTCTGGTGGAGGATCAGGCTCTGCAGATTGGAATGGAGGTGCCAAAGGAAGATCAAGAAGAGGATCCCTCAACTAAGGGGGAGAAGAAAGGGAAGGTAGTGCCAAAGGGAAAGAAAAAGATTACCCTCTGTGGAAGACAAAGGAAAGGCTGATGATGTCTACTCCAGGTGGAGAACAGGATGGACTTTTGATATTTTTGACATTCCCACTGAACCAGTTCAGGAAGATAAGATGGTTATTTGAAGCTGAAGAGGAAAGTGATTTTGAAGATTGGGAAGAGGAAAGATTAGTGGATCCTAGGTTTGAGAAAGAATTTCAGAAGGAGCAGTCAGAGATGAAAAGAAAAGAAGCTGAACTCAAGAAGGTCTCTCAGATCATTGACAGGAGGAAAGACATACAAAGAACAGAAACTCTTCAAAAGCAACGTCTTCATGACATTAAGGCTCAAGAAAGGAGAAGAGATGTCAGACTAAAGATTGGTGAAAAATGGGATGAAGCTAGGAGAGTACTTGATATGCCTCAGCTGAGCACTAACAATGATAGGCAGTTCTTACATCTTCTTGACAAGCTGGAAATCTCAAATCCTAACAATGACATGTACATGAATGCTATCAAGACTGAAGTCTCAAGGATCACAGCTGCTTTTGATAGATCCCTAAATGAGATGAGCATTTTTGTATATTGTCAAGTGAAGGATCATTCAAGGTGTCACTTCATCTATTTGAGAATCGTTCTTTGTCAGAGATTTGGGTTCTTTTAAACAAAGTCAAAACAAGCTCAGAATTGAATGAAGTTCTTCGAGAAAGTGTTGGGTCCCAATGTGTTTGTAGAAGGGGGGTTGAATACAAACAGTACCAAATAATCGAATAAAATGCGGAATAAAAAATGTGAAACAAAATTCAAGTTAAATAAAAATATTATTAAACTTGAAATGTGTTACAACAACTGTATCGATTACAAGGTATTAATCTCAAATCAATTATCACAAATCTAGAAAAATTCGACATGAACTTTTTTCTATTTTTGCAATAATTAGAATCAAATGCTAAACGCGATTTGAGATTAAGTTCTAGGGATTTTAATCCGCTAGATTGATACACAAGAACAAGATAAAGATTTCTAGTGGATTAGATTTAACATTACAATCTAGAAATTATGATCTTGAATAAAGCAGATGAAGAATAATATGTTTCAGAGGCGGCTGCACTTTTGTTCTTGTATTTTGATTGAGTTAAAAATGATATGCTGCTTCTCTGCTTCTATTTAATCAATCAGCTGAATCAATTGAATTGGAATGACAATCCTTTAAGCTTGCAAGACTTTCGGTAGGACAATTGAATGAACTAGCAAGACAATCTGAATGAACTAGCAAGACAATCAGAATGAACTAGCAAGACAATCATCCTCCTGATGTAACTTTCGGTGTGACAATTGAATCTGGCCTAGCATGACAATCGGTATGACAATCCTGATTGTCATGCTAGTTCATTTTCAATTGTCTTGCTGATTTAATGCTTGAATTTAATCCAATTAAACTTCTGAAAATTCCTAAAATTCCTAGAATTAAATCAGAATTAATTAATCAATTAATTCAATTAATAAATAAATTATTCTTCGCAGATATAATTTATTTTCTTAATTAAATTAGATGACTCAATTAATTAATAGAGAATTAATTCTAGTCTTGAGCAGCAACCATTCTTCTGTAAATCTTCTGAAAATCACTGAAAATTATGAATCAATTCCACCACTTCAACGTTGACACTCGATGTACTGTCTGGTTCATGAGTGACTAACTTCCGTGACGTTTCTTCATGTCTTGACTTTGACACTTTGATTTTCTTCAGATTAAATCCTTGTAATTTATTGATACCCTGACGAGATCTCTGTCACTTGATTAAATCCACGATCTTGATTTATATCACTGAGGCATGATCAACTTCTTGAACTTCTTCCAGTGAATTAACTCCTCAAGTCTGTAGATGAACATTGTCTCTGAATCCTTTGACAGATATTACTTTGCGAGATCTCTCTGACGGTAGATCCACTATTTACTTATTACATTCTTATTTGAGTTGAGTTGAATCCTCGAATATACAAATAGGTCTATGACATATGACTTACAGAAAGGCTTAAAGAGTTTGCCAGCAGGGCTAGTCCTCAAGTGGTCAACAATCCTCATCAGGTGAGATTCTTTAAGTCTGATTGTCTTCAAATCTGTCAGCTAGATGTACAATCTCTTAAAGACTACTCAGCTAAGCATCTGGTCTGGATGGAACATCATTTGAGAACTGCTGGATATTCATCCATGTTGAAGACTCAAGCTGCTGACTTGATTCAAGCTTATTGTGAAAAGAATGTTAAAAGGTACAATCAACTCAAGAATAAGCTGAAGTCAGTTGGAGTTCAACCAGTCACACCAGCAAGCTTCACTTCAGAAAAGGATCGTGTCTTTGACAAGGAATTGCTTCAAGATTTAGAAGAAGGTGAAGTCAGAAGAGAAGACAACTGAAGTCAATTAGCTCAAAACTCAATGTAATATGATTAGAGCTTTATGAATCAAGATAGTCTAATGTAGTTATATGTTCAGGCTAGAGGAACATCTATCTTGTATTCACTTGTAAATTTCATTTGGAATCTGGAAAATGTTAAATATAATCCAGAACTTTTCTGCTATTTACTTTACATTACTGTTTATATTTTTCTTATTTGTTAGTTGAGTTATCCTCTAGGTATTTGTTGTTATTGTCTAACAAGCAAATAGGGGGAGATTGAAAGGCATATGTCATAGCCTACTCGTTTATTCGAGTATTTAACTCAACTCAAATAAGAATGTAATAAGTAAATAGTGGATTAATCATCAGAGAGATCTCACAATGTAACATCTGTCAAAGAATAAAGAAACATTGTTCATCTGCAGACTTGAAGATTCACTGGAAGAAATTCAAGAATTTGATCATGCCTCAGTGATATAAATCAAGATCGTGGATTTGATCAAGTGACAGAGATCTCGTCAAGGTATCATTTATTACAAGGATTCAATCAGAATATCAAAGTCAAGACATGAAGAAACGTCACCAAAGTTAGTCACTCATGAACCAGACAGTACATCGAGTGTCAGCATTGAAGTGGCGGAATTGATTCATAAGTCTCAGTGACTTTCAGAAGATTGTCAGAAGAATGGATGCTGCTCAGGGTTAGTATTAATTCTCTATTAATTAATTAAGTCATATAATTTAATTAAGAAAATAAATTATATCTGCAAGGATTAATTTATTGATTAATTGAATTAAATTGATTAATTAATTTAGAATTAATATTAAGGATTTACAGAATTTTAATTGGTTAAAATCTGTTTTAATTCTAAAAAGACAACTAATTGTACTAGTATGACAATCGGTATGACAATTGATAGTCATACCGAAAGTCATGCTAATTCAGTTGACTGTCTTGATGGAATTATTATTTAGATTAAAATCACTTATTAATTCAGTAAGACAATTTCATTTGTACTACTATGACAATCGGTATGACAATTGATTGTCATACCGAAAGTCTTGCTAGAATTGTCTTGCTAGCTCTAAAGATTGTCACACCGAAAGTCTTATTGGACAAAGGATTGTCATACCAGTTCATTAATCTCGGCTGTGTTGATTAAAAGAAGCAGAAGCATCCAATTCATAAACACTCACAAAAAGCAATCAAACAGAACATACTCAAGAACAAAAAGAAAAAAGAGCAGAAAATATTACATCTCATCTGCAACTTCAAGATCAATTTCCAGATTGTAAAGTTAAATCCAATCAACTAGAAATACTTATCTTGTTCTTGTGTATCAATCTAGCGGATTAAAATCCCTAGAACTTAATCTCAAATCGCATTTAGCATTTGATCTTTTAATTACAAAAATAGAAAAAGTTCATATCGAATTTATTCTAGATTTGTAATAATTGATTTGAGATTAATCCCTTGTAACCGATACCGTAGTTGTAACACCTTTCAAGTTTAATAAAAGTTTTATTTAACTTGAATTTTGTTTCACAATTTTATTCCGCATTTTATTCGATTAAACGATATTGTTTGCATTCAACCCCCCCTTCTACAAACAAATTGGGACCTAACAGATCTTGAGAGTAATCTGACATGTATTAGCAAAAGACGAGTACGACCAGACCTACAATTTCATATTAATACATTTTCGCATGTACTTTAACATTGTAATTTTAAAATATTTATTTATTTTTAACATAGTGCATATACAAGTAAGTGTTATCATATAATAAAATAAATATTGATAATTTCTTAAAATTATTTGTTTAGTGTCGCCGTGAAGGACAACTTAGTGTCCTAGTTTGATTCCCATACAATTCATTTACGTGTAACATTATTCTTGACAAAAAATATCGAATTACTTAATATAGCATAAAAGATTACAAGTGTTATTTATAATAATAGTAGCGTGTTAGCTTAGTGAAAAATACATGCCTTAAATTTTAGTAAAACTTTTCATTTTATAAATTTGGTAATGGTGCATACGTAATTGTTCCTTAAAATCGAATAAAGTGACAACTATTAATCTTATTAAGTACGATAAAGTACGAGAGTATATGCAGTTTAAAACTGTATACCATGATTCCATTTTTTTGATTTAGTGGATTTTTCTTATTTATCAATAAAAAATTATGAATTTTATTAGAATAATTCAATTACGCATTAAACGAATTTATAACATTTAATAATTTATTTTGGCATGTGCACAATATTTTATATTCAGAATTCATATTATTCATATATTTCTGCTAGCTCGTAATTATCGAGGAGAGTTTGTAAAGATCGTCCTGTGATACTTGAAATGTAGTATAACCACAAAATTAGTAGAAACAATAATCAAACGTCTACTTTTAAGTTACAAGAACGTAATGTTGCGTTAATTTTTTTAATAATCAATGAACAAGGTATCTCACTTTTAGCGAGATATGATAGTTCTATAGTTGATCGTATTTGGAGACGGAGTGCCCGCCCAAAACTCTTTTATGCTTTATTGGATGATTTGAATATTTGATGAAATTTTCTTTCATAGCAAATAAAAAACTAAAGAGAAAACCCAAAAATTATTTGTATTTTATGTGTTGCTAAGATATAATAATTATGTAATAAAATTTAGAAAGATGCAAACTCACAAAAAATATGATCAAATTTTATAATATCTTGTGTCTTAGTTTAATATTGGACTGTTGAGAAATAAGGGGATATTCTTAACGACACAAATTTAGATCAAAATACTCAAAAGAGCACACAAAGTAAATATGAAAAAATATGTTATTATCTAACACATGTTATACTTTCGTTAAGAGTGATTTGTGAATATTAGGAGCCCAAAAAGATATGTCGCATGTGTTGAAGCAGCTTCACACATATAGCATATGCGTTCTTCTACATTCATGCATATTGTATATGTGTTCTTCCAGTTACTTGCATGAAATACAAGTATTAATCAAGTTTCACCCGATACTTCAATAAGTTAAATGATAAAAGATGTATTCCTGATTTTGATCACATATGTGGTGCTGACATCGCCCACGTGATTCACTACTTTTATCCTCATTTTGATTGCAGGGAATAACCATGAATATGGACTCTTGTCAAATAGCAATACAACGTTTTGTTTAATCTCATTATGCATGCTTGGAAAAAAACTAAAAAATGTTTTAACATGTGAATATATGAAAGCCTTGTGCCCCGTTTGACAAATCTTAAATTTGAAAATAAGATTTGATTTTAAATTTTGATAATAAGTATTTTGATTTAAAAGAAGGTTTACATATATATATTTTTAAACAAGTAAGTAACTTACTACGTGTAAGTACAACTCCTTTTGACGTCGGTTAGCACAGTACAACTTTGAAAGAAAGTATAAAATAAATTTTTTTATAGTTAACAAAAAACGAGATTATCAATCGTCGGGAGATGGGGTTAGGGATGTATATCGGGTCACTTCGGGGGTCCCCTCCCCCGATCTTCGAGTTCGATATCGATCCCCGAACCTTTTTATAAATTATTTTAAATTTTATTAATATTATCATGTATATTTTAATAATTTATTTATCATTAAATATAAATATGTTATTATTGACATATACAATCGGGGTCGGGGAAATCGGGGCGGGGAGACGCTAATCTCGACCCTGTCACGGTCCCAGAATTATTTTATAGAACTTTCCTCGTTCCCGACTCCTTCCCCGAAAAACTCCTGAATACCCGAGCCAAACAGGGCGGGGATCAGATTGGGGTAAGGCGATGTGAAATGAATGCCCATCTTTATAAGAACATCTCCAACAATGACCTCTTGTCAGCCATAAAAGCATACGTGACACTCAGATATAGATATTAGTTAAAAAAACACCACTCCAACCACATCACCTGTTAGCAAAAAATTTAGATATTTTCTATCTGGTCTTCTATATCTGTTGAGTCTGTAGTCGTTAACTAAATCATCCACGTCAGATTTAATCAATGTTTAAACTTAGATCTACACATTAATAATATATATATAATATTTAATACATAAATATTAAAATTATTATTTTAATTATAATATTTTTAATTTATATAATATTAAATGTGAAAAAAATTGTTCTCTTATTAACAAAATTTATTAATTAATTTTAATATATATAGTACAATATATCTTAGTGATTTTTTATTAGTTATTTTTTATATTATATGTTATTATATTTTCAGTTGTAATAATTATTAAATTGCAATTATATTTTTTCATGTATTAAACTAAGTATTAACTAAATTTATTTTATTATTTAAGGTGTCTATATATACATATAAATATGAAAAATAGGAATAAAATAATATTTTTGAATATAACTAATGATTATAACTAATACCACTGGAGTGCATGCTTTTACAGGTTCAATAAAATTTTAGATAATCCTAATTTGCCTAACCATTTTAAGTATGCTCTAAGTGATTAATAATACCCATTTTAATACACAAATCACATTTGTATACTCTTCCTATGTGTAAACCTTTTCCATCATGTTTTCCTTCGGGGCAAGATTCAAGGTTTCTGTTCTTCTTCATTGCAAGAATAAAGAATTTTTGTGAATAAACTTATATATAAAAAATCTTTGACCAAAAAAACTTTTACAACAAATATATATACTCCTATGAATAAAATACAAGAAAAATGATATATGTGAGATGTAATGGAGCATGTTTATATAATTAATTATTCGTATATTGTATGACAAATGAGCCAAGTTATAGGGAGTTGTTGGTCCGATGGAGGGTATGGTAGAGTCTTAGGCTATTTTATGGGGAGCTAATACGAGTATTATTGAGGCATGTAAGCAAGGTTTCATGGCATTCATTTAGAGACGACTCGTAGAGAGGTATTTGATGTTTTAGATTGTCAAAAGGTAGCCTTCCCCCCCCTAACTAGAGGAGCTGGCCTCCAGTTCAACACGATGCATGCTAACAACTTCCTCTCAGGGCAAACTTTTAGAAGCGTGTCTGTTATCCCAGATGCCACGAGTCGAACAACGGAGTATATGGCAAACTATGGTATGGAGAATGTCTCCCCTTTTGTTGAAGCTCCTGGTACTTTTGGGAATCTGCAGTACTATCTGGACCGAGATAAGGGATTGGCTATTCCCATGAACATTCTTCCGAACTTCGGTTTGGGTGATGTTTTGGAGGGCTCCCCCGGTCCCCTATCATTAATGTTTATAGTCCTGTTGTGACTGATTAAGAATGCCCAAATGTTGTTCTTTGATGTGTGTAATCCCATTGTTCCTGCTCCCATGCTGATTGAAATATCTCAGGATAATGCTATTGGAAATCCAGCAGCAGGGATATCTATCTCCATGACCAATAGTCTTGATGCTAGTAATGGTGATAGTGCTTTGGCCCTAGGTCATAACAAGATAACAGATGTCTCAGTGGGTCAATCCTCTCAAACTCTTTCCAGGCAGAAAGGTAAGGAGAAAGTGCCCGCAGGCTACTCTTTCAACGAGGATGGTCTTTTCAGTCAGATAGCTATCCAAATTCTGGAGAGTGGGAGCTTCTTTGACACGTAACCTGTTGATTTAGATGCTGAAATCTTTGAAGGCATATTTCCAAGGACATACTTGAAGGTGCTGTGGTCGGGAATCTTGATTCAATCTTGGCAAGTGCTAAACCACTCAAGTCCCGTTTGGGTGTGTTGGCAAGACTACGTAGCTGTATGAATAGTTACGCGATAACTCAACATAATAACAACACTAGAACATGACAGGTTAATAATACTACGTTTACACAAGAAATCAGGAAGAATGAAGACAAGGCAAATACAAAGAATCAGAAGATTAGAAGAAAGCCTGAAGTCTGTCTATAGGTCACTGAAAGAAGTTCATTAATATGATCATGCCTCAGTGAAGAACAAAGGTTAAAGACTTTCAGGATTTCAGAAAGGTTGAAGATTCAGTATACAAGTGCTACCGGAAGATTTCAGTGTATTGGCATTGATTGAAGATATACAGTGTTCGAAGCATAGGAATCTGAAGAACTAAAGATAGGGTATAGACAGAGGTTAATGAAGACGTTGTCTAAAGTACCAGAAAGGATTCCAGTGAAAGTGCAGTTGTTTATTGACAGTCAGTGTTCGAAGCAATAAAGTTGAGGTAAGCTTAACAATGTAATCAAGGCTATAATATGAAGACCTGAATTGGGGTTAGTCGTCTGTGAACCAGACCAGTTGCACTAGGCGTCAACAGCTCGTGAAAGGAATCTGAGTATTATTTATAGAAGTATTGTTAAGTTGAGGAACGTACTTGGATTGACCGTTTATATGTTAAAGTACGAGAAGAGGTGCGCGGGTATACGGCTCAACAGCTCAGGGGACTAGCGAAGTTTAAAGTTTAATTGGTAAATTAAATAAATTTATTTAAATGACTTCAATATAAATTATTTAATAAACTTAAATTGATTTATCTTATAAACTTTAAATAAGTTTATTTTATAAATCTAAATTAGTTTATTAATATAAGTTATATTTAAGTTTATTTTATAAATTAATTTAATTACAATTTAAACTTAAAAAGAAAAAGAAAAGAAACAAAAAAAAAAAAAAGAGAAAAGAGAAAAGAAAAGAAAAAGAGAAAAAATAAGAAAAGAGAAAAGAAAAAGAAAAAGAAAACAAAACAAAAAAAAGAAAAGAAAAAAAGGGAAAAGAAAAAAAAACAAAAAAAAATAAGTATAAGAAACTACATGTGACACATGTCGCCACAGGTGGTAGGTTAAGGTTAGTTTTTTTGTTAAGTACAAAAATTGTACTTGTAATCCCCTGTGGTCGCCACAGGGGAGTTAGAATAATAAACAGGAAATTCCCCCTTCCCCCCTTTTGTCGCCACAGGATGTTTCCAAGGTGTCGCCACACATACCAATCGCCACAGAACTCAGAGTAATAAAGATGTCGCCACAGAGCTCCTCAATCCTCAGCCACACAATTTTATTGTGTATAAAGTCTACACTTTGCAGCAGATCTGAATGAGAACTGTTTATCTTCTTCTCCAACAAAAAGAGAGCTGATAAAACAAGAAGCGGAGATTTACAGAGGAGTTCAAGCTACTTGAATATCCGTTTAACTTCTCACCGGAGTAACGTTATAATGCCCGATTTAATTCTTGTCTATTCTTAGGGGCATTATAATCGTTACCTGGTAATTAAATCCTAGTACAAATAAAAGCTAGATTATTGTATATGATTTGATTTGTAAATTTTTGTAGTAGCTAGTAACTTTGTTATTCTTCGATTGTAGCCGGTTAATTTATTTACCGGAGTGTAGCAACACCCTCGAGGATTTATATTCGAATATATATTTCCCCGAATATCTTGTGTTCCTCGTTTTTATCGTTCCAAACACTATTCCTCTCAAGAACACAAAATACTAACCGAGCACTAAATTTTTATCCGCTAAAGATTCGAAAGAATTTTTAATTTAGTGATTATCGTATTCAACCCCCTCCCCTTCTACGATAATTCGGGACCTAACAATTGGTATCAGAGCTGACTGATTAATACACAAATCAGGATCCTTAAATTAATTTATTTTATTAATTTTCATTTACTTAATTTTAATTTATAAATTTGATTTAGCAAATTATTTTATAAATTTAGTTTAAATAAGTTTATTTTATTAACTTAATTTAAATAAATTTATATTATAAATTTAACTAAATTAATTTACTAATTAAATTTTAGGAAATAAAAATTTCAATTTAAATTAATCTTCTCGAATTATTTTCTGCCAGATTTGCTTGAACCAGAATATAGCTGCCATTTGTTTACTAACAAAACAAAAAAAACAAGTTTTGTGGTTGCCATTTTATTCCATAAGTTTGGTAAGAGTGAACGACAGCTAGATTCATTGGATGTCACGCGCAAACGAAGGTGCAGACTGCAGCAGCTACGCGGTTGGCTACACGCGCGAGAAGTCATGCACGAATCTGTGTCGTCCAGCCACGCGCGGAGTAACTGAGTGGTTTCCAGATTTTGAAGGACACGCACATTGTGGCACCGCTAAGTGTAGTAGTCTGGCGAAAGGCTGAGGTTTGTCGCCACAGCCGTGACTTGTCGCAATACAGAAAAGTTTTTATTTCTCCTAAGGCAACAGCTGCGACCTCGTTTGTCGCCACACACACAAGTCGCCACAGCAAAGTCGGCGCAATGACGGCGATAACGGCGCAATTCAAACTCTGTTGCGACCTCCTCCTGACACACCTCCTTGTCGCCATACTTCATGATTTTTTATTTCTGATTTTTTTATTTTTTCAATAAATTTAAAATTCTTAAATTTAAATTTTTCTTAAATAATAATTTACATTTTATTTAATTTTTAAGAAAATTCGAAATTCTTGAAAATTAAATTTTACGTAAAAATTTATTTTTGATTAATTTATTTTCTAAGAAAATTAAAAATAATGGAAATTTAAATTTTTCTTAAATAATAAATTAAGGGTACTCAAGGATTGGTAGACTCAGGATTCCTCCGGGCTTTTAAAGTGGATTTTAATCTTTTGAAGAAAACGAAGACCATTTGCTATTCAGACGGAAAATTCCTGAACATGGAAATTGTTAATAATGGTTTTCTTACTCCAAGAGAATTGATTTCAAGACCTACAGACGAAAAAATTTGT